>NW_015510687.1:1972-4529 GCF_001515645.1 Sinocyclocheilus grahami
ATATGCCTATTTACTATGTAAAATGTATTTGAACGATTGTTTACAGAAACACGTAATCCAGAAAACCCGCAGTACCTCTGTAAACCACTGGGGGGCCTCAGTCCACATGCTGGGATAGAAGCATTGCAGGAGAGAGCCTCTGCTCAAAATATATGCAATGGTCTTTAGTAAATATCGTAGGCATTAAATTAATAATCTAAAGTGGTAATAAATCAATCCAGTGATAACTACAGCTGAGTAGAACTTCCAGAATTAAATTGAAAGTGCTTATTAAATTCCAATCCATGCGGGGTTGTAATGCCAAAAACTACGGACTGAAATGTAGAACAATTTAAAATTGAAACTGCTGTTATTGTAGTTTTTAATATGATAGTTTTATTACTTTTTCAGTATCAGTTAGGCCTGCCTATTATTATATACGCAGCATTTCAGATGACGCCAATGATGTAAGAAAAAAAAAAGAGAGTTATTTTTGGAGAAAATGTTTTCTACTACTAATAATGACCGAAAATAGGCATGATTAGTCATAAGTAATAATGTAATTATTATGGTTTTGTCACAAAACTTGTGTGTGGCTGTGATGATGATTTTAAATTTTTTTCAAATTCGGAATTTTTTCACATTTGTCACGTTCCATGAAAGGGAATCAGTTCTTAAATTAAGAATTTTGTCCAACCCTGACACAATCAATTTCAAATTGCCATCATATTAAAGGTCAGTAAAGTCACTTAATGTAATTACAGTAGGGTACACATAATTTAAGATAACCTGGTTCCATAAGGAAAGTAAATTATGTTGTGTTGGCACGTGACTCCCTGCTATTTGTTTTTATTATGATCGGATGGCTAATATAGGCTATCTCATAGACTCACGTGTTCTTTTTTCTTTTCTTTTTTTGTGTGGACATCATGATTGGGAATCATGCATTATGTTGCAATAGCGTGTTATGAACAGCAGATGGCTCTGTGTCATAAAGCTTTTCTCAAAGCAGTCACTGCCTATGAGCTAATATCCCTATGGCTCATCATTCTCGATGTTATTCAAATACCTGCTGCTAATACACTTGTCAAACGTCACATTTGGAATCAGATAAAACGTCATTTATATAAAACCATTTCACACCAGGATTATAAACCTGAATGAAATATTAGCTCAGCTTACCAATGCTAGTTAGTTAATCAAGTCTGTCCCCCCAAAAGAGGCTATATGTGAATATTTAAAAATGCTGTTTTCAGTATCATTTGAAGTAAATATGCTTACTACAAAAAGTGCTAGACCAAAATGTGCCACATTTTGCACTAAGGTATGCAGCATTTCATAACAAGTCACATTTTCTGCAGGCAAAAGCCATATTTTATATATCAGGCATACACTGCACACAGTATGCGTACCTGCCATTTCTGTAGTCATGTCCACATATGCAGAAGCATTTTCCCTTTGAGTTTATAATGTGTAGTAGTGGATTATTCTTGACAGCTTTATGTAACAGCATGTCCTTTGTGGGTGTTAATAATTAATTTGTTGATTTTCTTTGTTCAGGGTCTTTTGAACAGCCATATCTTCAGAGACGGCAGAGCATTTTTAATGTGTTTCCCCTGTATAAGACCGGAAAACATGAATGCAGTTTCAACCTTAGTGCAGTGTTATTGTTTTGAGCTCCAAAAAAATCTTTAGCTCTTTAATTTTGTATGAGGTTGTGCATTACACTGCTGGACAATGAGATTCCGGAACGCTATAAGTAAATACATGTGCACTATTACAATTCCGAACACCATGTTTTCCACTTATATTAGCACATTAATCAAAATGAATGCGTAATAAAATATTCAATTAGACATCAAAACAACATTACCATTTTTATAAACCTTTTCCAAGCTGTTTTGCTGGCTTAATCACACATGCTGAATTGGAAATAATTAATACAGCACAGGAGTGGTGTTTTATAAGTTTTGTTATTTATAAGCTAAACACCAAGTACCAGGGCCAATGGCATTTGTGTTAAAAAGCAGTTTAACTGCATTAAATTGATCAGTAATGTAAGATACAGTTTAAACATTTGAAACGTTCAGCTCTAGTCGTTTAACAGCGATACTGTGTTCACTACAGGAAACCGTCAGACCTTTTATCTAACCTGACTATGTACTCTATTGCTTTCATCTCTTATCTCATGACGCATTTGATTCTATGCACAGCCTGAGCAATAAAAGCAATAAAGTCACAAGACAGGGCTTTGTACAGCTATTCACCTATACAGCTATATAGATATTCATAAAAATATGATGTAGTGACAATTTCTTTTTCTTGCTTTGTGCAGTAAAAATGCATGTATTTTAACTTGTGTTTTTACTTTTAGAGCAAATGAGAGAGCAAAATAATTATTTTTGATAGTCTACCATGTACCTCTATAGCAGTGGTTCTAAATCAGGGGGCCCGGGCCCACTAGGTGGCCTCAGTAAACTTCCAAGGGTGTCCCATGATTACTTAAAATGATTAAAATAAATTATATTATTAAAAAAAAAATTTTTGGAATCACAAAATGAATCATGATACTTAAAAA
>NW_015510687.1:7631-8766 GCF_001515645.1 Sinocyclocheilus grahami
TTGTTTGAATGCACCCCAGAAGAGGTCGGTTTTGGCTGGTGCAGGCTGCTTTGCTGTTGGAAGATCTCTCCTGGGTAAGTGCACTGTACGGTAATCTCGCTCTGATGGCAGGGAAATGCTGTCTTTGAACAAAGAGCCTCTGCAGCAGAGAAAAACCTCCCTTATGGTTGAGATGTGATTAAAGTTTCTCTCTCAGATCTCTGTGTGTCTGTCGAGGGGAAATGCGTTTGCTCAAAGAGAGAACCGGGGAGTCTCTTGGATTTGATGGGTGGGTAGGTGGGAGGATTGGGGAGCTAATAGTGAAAAGAACAGAGTAACTTACAAAAAAAAATTCCCATCGGGCTCATGACAGCTACTGTAAGTGACTGTAACCAAAAATACTGATGGTACACACAACATGCGAAATGATGACTTTATGGGAAAATAGTCATATTTTTGTATATTAATGCTGACATTTACTTGCAGTGCAGGAAGACAAATTCAAAGAGTAAGAGATAAAAATGCAATCTTTCAATTGCTGAATATGTTTGTGCACAAACAGACTCACAAGGCTTTTCTCCCATCTCTCTTGGCTTTCTCTCAAGACTGGTCTGGCTGTGGTTTGATGAGGTGTAATAGAACTCATTCTCAGTAAACAGAGATTCTCTCAGTTGTCTCCTTTGCTGTTTTCTTCTCGAATCAGACACATGTTGTAAGCCTGGGTGCCGATTTAGATATTTGCCTTCTCACCCTTTGAATTTGAAATTCAGTTCATTTTAATCTTGTTTGCATTTTTCGTTTCTCTGAAGATTTGCATGTGAACAAAACGGAAATGGATATCTTTCCTTAATGCTGGTTCTATAGAAGAGTTCTGAAATATTTCAAGGCCATATGTTTAATTTCTGATATATTAGGGACACCAAGCAGAATTGCAAAAATAATGTTGTTTCCAACGTTTTTGTTAACATTGCTCATTCCAAACCACATAGTGCGGTTACAGTGTTTTTAAAGTGTCACATAGGTGGCATAATTTTTTTTTTAAAGATTCTAAATCACAAGAAACAGTATATGAAATATTCGAAACAAACTAACAGAAGAAACTAGAAACAAAAACATACGCGGCATATCGTAATGAATGAATAAGACCAGTCAAATT
>NW_015510688.1:0-2254 GCF_001515645.1 Sinocyclocheilus grahami
TTTTGGGCTACACAGTCTCGTTAGAGGAGCGACCACAGTCGAGAAGTTTTTACAGAAACATCTGTAATATCCGGCCATTCCTAAAAATCTTCATAACTCGACAAGTGGTAGGCACAGGATATGCAAGAATAGCATTTACTTTTGCCTCAACAGGACGTTCCTGGCCGTTCCCAACTTTTTTTTCCCAGGTACGTAACAGAAGCTTTTCCAAACTCGCACTTCGTTAAATTTAACGTTAAGGAGGCAGTAGTTAATCGACCAAACACATTGTACAGAAGAGAAATGTTATCAGCCCAAGTAGAAGAGTAAAGAACTACATCGTCCAAATAAACGTTACAGTTTGGAAGGTCACCCAGCACCATAGATATTAACTGCTGGAAAGTTCCGGGCGCATTTCGAAGCCCGAACGCCATCCGCGTATATTGAAGGAAGGAATCGGGAGTCGCGAATGCCGAGATTTCAGAAGCGTGTTCATTCAGAGGCACCTGCCAGTATCCTTTTAAAAGATCTAATTTAGTAATGTACTGAGCACTACCAAGATTATCGATACAATCCTCTACTCGTGGTAGTGGGAAGGCATCTGGCACAGTAACAGAATTCACCTTACGAAAATCAGTGCAAAAACGGTGTGACCCATCCTCCTTAGGCACTAAAACACACGGTGAGCTCCAAGGGCAATTACTCTTTTTAGCGAAGCCAGATACTCCACTTTTCGATTCATGATCTTCCGCTTACCTGCTGGACAACGATACGCATGCTGTCTTATTGAACTTGCGTTACCCTCTTCAATGTCATGCTGGATGACAGCAGTACCTGAGGGCACATCATTGAACAAGTTAGGGAAACTTTCTACCAGGTCCTTCACATCCTGTTGCTGGTCACTCGATAAATAAAACAGTTGGGATGGCAGCACTTTCAGAATTTTTAACAACCACCATTCAACAATTCTCTGGGTATTTCCAATCCATCCTCCCCATCTTCAGTCTCAACAGTATGGGACAGCATGGACACTTGCTGTGCCTTCGGCACAGTCTGTAATTTACACTCAGAAAGGTTATTTGCATCATCAGCGTTATCAGCATGGCACAGATATGGTTTCAACATATTCACATGACACACCCACGTTAAAATTGTGGTCAACAGCTCGCTTGTCAAAACAGCGCTTAATTTTCTTTTGTGACAGAGAGAGATCCGGTTGTGAATCAGTAAGTGGAGTATTAGTAACATGCATAACTGGCATGATTTTACCTCCAGCATCATTTACCTTCTTTTCATCTGTCATTTCCCATGATAAAATCGACACCCTGCACAGGAAGAGAAGAACGGACCGCTACATTAAAACAGCCAGAAACTAAATCCGACGACACCCAAACGCGATGAAGAGGGACAGGTATAAAACCCATTTCGATACCCTGTATAATGGTGTTAGTTTCGCACGCAGATTCCGCGCAAAAAGGCAGAGTATCGGATAATATAAAGGACTGAGATCCCCCTGTATCACGCAAAATCTTCACAGCCTTCTGATCCTCAACACGACCAGTCAGTGACACAAATCGATCAATCACGAAAGGTCGGAAACACTCGTCAGGAACTGCAGAAGTTACGGGCTGCGGAGACACAACTTTCACTAAAACTGAACCACAGGCAGAGTCAGCGGAGCATCTTGTCGCTCTTGTTTTCGTTTTAAAATAAAAATATGTCTCACTTTGTGACAATAGCCACACTCCTTATGAATCTTTGGGCTAGATGGACTCGTCCTGATTTTAAAATCAGAAGAACCAACTTCAATTTCCTTTTGTGAATTGTATTCAGACTCACACACACGCTTTAAAAACACAGGTTTATACATCAATGCATACTCGTCTGCCAAGACGGCTGCTTGTTGCATAGTACTAACCTTTCGTTCATTTAAATACAAAGCAGTATGCTCCGGGACACAATTCTTAAATTCCTCAATGAGCAGAAGTTCACGCAAAGAATTATAGTCATTGACTATACACAACTTTATCTATCGGTCAAAAAGTATACCCTTCTCACGGGAAAACTCCACATATGTCTGGGACGCAGATTTTTTCGCTGTACAAAATCGCTGTCTATAATGTTCAGACACCAACTCATAAGCACGGAGAATTGCATTTTTCACAGTCTTGTACTGAACACTTTCTTCCAAAGGGAGAGATGCACAAACCTCTTGCGCTTTCCCTGTCAATTTACATTTTAGCATTAATGACCAGACCTCAATTGGCCACTTTAA
>NW_015510688.1:5292-10874 GCF_001515645.1 Sinocyclocheilus grahami
CCCCAAAAGTTTTTTTGTAACTCTTAGTTGTTCGTTCTTGTAAAGCATTACTGAATAAAGTGCATGTCACACTCTTAACTTTCCCCAGCGTCTCTCTCGTAGTCTGAAATAATGCTCTGATGTGTAGTGGTTCAGAGCGCAATATTCATTCTATTAGCAGATTGCTTTTTCTTGAGGAAATTTGGTAACTCTTTGGATAGATAACTACACCAATTAACATGAACTGACAATGAACAATACTTCTACAGCATTTAATCATAATGTTAGTTTCACCTTTTACTAATACATTTTAAAATCAAAAGTTTTATGTTCGCATTAGTTAATGCACGGTTAACTAACATAATGAACAATTGTATATTAATAGTTTGAAATGCTGTAAACATACAGTATGTTGTGCGTAGTTCATTTTAGCTAATGCATCAACTAAGGTTATCAAATGAGACCTCCGTCCTTTCCCTCATTCTAAAAGGCCAAAGGAACAAAACAATGCTGCTCTCTATTTTTGAAAACAGTCTGATTTGTTTTAAATGCATTAAAATTCCACATCAACGTCTCAAGATTTGCATTACTTCATTTGAGCATTTAGTAACAGGATCTGTTGAGCAGTTATACATTGAAAAGGGACTAAAGTTGAAAATGACAACTGTCTACAGAAATAACCTACAATACTGTATGTCCCCGTAAATCTAAACTAAATTTGGGAATATGCCAATTCTGGCACTTCGCATTAGGGTTCAATGGAAATTTGGTATTAATGGCGATATATTTGTTTCCACTAGATGTCAGTGTCTTGATGATCACTCTTTAAACTGGCTAAAATGTAATGCAAAAACTAGCAGCAAAATGTTTAACTGACTATTTGAATAAGTCAGAAATAAAATCAGCCATTAATAATTATATATATATATAATATTAATGGCTGATTTGACACTTTTGACTTTCTGATTTGTTTTTTTTATGCAAATGGGTGAGTCAGACAACATGTATCGAGAGCCACATTTACACCAATCACAGGACAGTTTAAAAATCAATGTGGCAAGTTATTAGTATCCAAGTCTTTCTTTGGTTGTCGAGAGCCTGCTCAGCAGAGGTTTCACCCATATCTCAGTGTCATAGGTTGTCAGTCACACTCCTTGTGACTGTAGAATGATGGCCATCGTGTTGAGAAGTGTCAGGTGCCCCATGTAACCCATATGGAGCAGCAGCATCCTTTTGGGTTGCTCAAAGCTATTTACTGGCACTTGCCACTTGTCTCAAGCAATCTAGCACCATCTGAACAAGCTCCTAAAACACAGCTGGAGCTCTACCCAGCTGTGTACAGAAATTACAGTTCAAAATGCAACCATTATTCCATGTGCAAGATCATAACTGGATGCCACTTAACTAAATTTAACGTGCAACGTGATGGTCATGTGGTTTAATAATTGTTTCATGAACTCATAGTTGTGTCTGAATTCTAATACGTCCTACACTGAATGACTACATCTTACATCTCGGCCATTGTTAAAGTACACACTTGGGTGTTTAGTATTAATATTACACATACGCTATTACCATTGACCTTTGACCTGTTTGTTCTTTGAGCTATAATGTATGAACAACAACTGTAGAAACACACTTACTTTAAATGGTGCAAATATCTTCTGGCCTCATGGCATAGCAGAGTGCCTACTGGGTAGTGCACACTTGAGAATTTCAGCAGATGCATTAGTTCACCTTAGTATTGTTATTTCATGAATACTGAGTATTCAGACATCCTATTCATTTTATGCATTGATTTTTGCATACTGTATAATAAGGCAGTTTTCAGAAAGTGAGTGTTTTTTTTCTCTCCCAAAAGGCATAGAGTTGGCAACAAATATTTTACTGAAATTATGAAAATATGCAATTCTAAAAACACGCAGGGCGAACTCAGAATGTCTTTGTCTTCGAAATCGATGAAATCGATTTGGGACACTCCTGCAAGAATTAAAATATACTGTATTCTAATCAGAAGTGATTAGGTATATCAATGTGATTTAGAATGTAATTATATTATTATTGCATTGTTTTTTTCGAAGTTGAATAAATGTTTCATTGTCACTGTTACGCACCCCCATTTAAAGGCGTCAGAAAGGGAAAAATGTAACAAAGAAAGGACACGAGAAACCCGAATACATGACAAAGTATTTATTAAAGGGCCAAGAAATCGGGAACACGTATCCTACGGAAAACACAAAAACAAACGATAAGATTCCAAATAACTAACAAAGGACAATTAACCCAAAAATAATACCAATGCCTGAAACATAACCAAAGCAAAACAGAAATTAATACACTTGGGAACAAAAAAGGACAATAAAGGAACGAAGAAGCTTGATTGCTGGTGTTTCTTCTCTCGTATTAACTGTTGGTTATGATTATACATTTGATAAAAAAAAAAACAACGGATTATGGTCTGTGTACACAATAACAGGAATAGTACTACAACCGACGTACACGTAGAAATTCTGCAAAGCCAGCAACATAGCCAGTGTCTCCTTTTCTATGGTGGAATAATTCATTTGATGACGATTGAATTTAACCGTATAATATGACACTGGGTGAGAGATGCCATCAGCTCCATCCTGCAACAAGACCAGTAGCACTGGCGTCCACCTCGAGTTTAAACGGGCGATCCACCTCAGGAGCAGACAAAACTGGAGAGCTACAGAGAAGAGATTTTACACACACATTCGTCAGTCCAATTAAAGACACATTTTGGGCTACACAGTCTCGTTAGAGGAGCGACCACAGTCGAGAAGTTTTTACAGAAACATCTGTAATATCCGGCCATTCCTAAAAATCTTCATAACTCGACAAGTGGTAGGCACAGGATATGCAAGAATAGCATTTACTTTTGCCTCAACAGGACGTTCCTGGCCGTTCCCAACTTTTTTTTCCCAGGTACGTAACAGAAGCTTTTCCAAACTCGCACTTCGTTAAATTTAACGTTAAGGAGGCAGTAGTTAATCGACCAAACACATTGTACAGAAGAGAAATGTTATCAGCCCAAGTAGAAGAGTAAATAACTACATCGTCCAAATAAACGTTACAGTTTGGAAGGTCACCCAGCACCATAGATATTAACTGCTGGAAAGTTCCGGGCGCATTTCGAAGCCCGAACGCCATCCGCGTATATTGAAGGAAGGAATCGGGAGTCGCGAATGCCGAGATTTCAGAAGCGTGTTCATTCAGAGGCACCTGCCAGTATCCTTTTAAAAGATCTAATTTAGTAATGTACTGAGCACTACCAAGATTATCGATACAATCCTCTACTCGTGGTAGTGGGAAGGCATCTGGCACAGTAACAGAATTCACCTTACGAAAATCAGTGCAAAAACGGTGTGACCCATCCTCCTTAGGCACTAAAACACACGGTGAGCTCCAAGGGCAATTACTCTTTTTAGCGAAGCCAGATACTCCACTTTTCGATTCATGATCTTCCGCTTACCTGCTGGACAACGATACGCATGCTGTCTTATTGAACTTGCGTTACCCACTTCAATGTCATGCTGGATGACAGCAGTACCTGAGGGCACATCATTGAACAAGTTAGGGAAACTTTCTACCAGGTCCTTCACATCCTGTTGCTGGTCACTCGATAAATAAAACAGTTGGGATGGCAGCACTTTCAGAATTTTTAACAACCACCATTCAACAATTCTCTGGGTATTTCCAATCCATCCTCCCCATCTTCAGTCTCAACAGTATGGGACAGCATGGACACTTGCTGTGCCTTCGGCACAGTCTGTAATTTACACTCAGAAAGGTTATTTGCATCATCAGCGTTATCAGCATGGCACAGATATGGTTTCAACATATTCACATGACACACCCACGTTAAAATTGTGGTCAACAGCTCGCTTGTCAAAACAGCGCTTAATTTTCTTTTGTGACAGAGAGAGATCCGGTTGTGAATCAGTAAGTGGAGTATTAGTAACATGCATAACTGGCATGATTTTACCTCCAGCATCATTTACCTTCTTTTCATCTGTCATTTCCCATGATAAAATCGACACCCTGCACAGGAAGAGAAGAACGGACCGCTACATTAAAACAGCAGCCAGAAACCAGACCAGATGATACCCAAACACTATAAAGGGGAACGGGTACAAAACCCATTTCTATTCCCTGTACAATAGTACTAGTGCCACATGCGAATTCTGCACAAAAAGGCAGAGCACTCGACAGTATAAAAGATTGCGATCCCCCTGTGTCACGCAGAATTTTGACAGCCTTTTGATCCTCAACATGACCAGTCAAGGACACGTAACCGTCAAACACGAAAGGTTGAAAACACTCGTCAGGGCCTACAGAAGTCACAGGCAGATGAGACACGACTTTAACTAAAACTTGAGCCGCGAGGTTGATTCACCGGAGAATCCAAACGCTCTTGTTTTCGTTTTAAAACTCGACACTCAGAAATCACATGTCCCACTTTATGACAATAGCCACACTCTTTACGAAATTTTGGACCAGATGGGCTCAGTTTATTTTTATTATCACAAGAACTAACCTAATTTTCCTTTTGTGAAATGTGTCCGGAATCATCAAAAGATCCTTACAAACATCATGTTTATGCATCAAAGCATACTCGTCTGCCAAAACGGCTGTTTTTTGTACAGAACTAACCTTTTTCTCATTCAAATAAACCGCAGTTCGCTCCAGAACACAATTCGTAAACTCTTCAATGAGCAATAACTCATGCAAAGAATTGTAGTCAGTCACTTTATCAGCCTTCACCCACCTGTCAAAAAGAATACCCTTCTCACGGGCAAACTTGACGTATGTCTGAACAGCAGATTATTTTTGTTGTGCGAAATCGTTGTCTGTAGTGTTCAGGCACTAACTCACATTTTTAACCGTTTCATATTGCACACTCTCTTCCAAAAAAAGGGCCCTCTTGAGCTTTGCCGGTCAATTTGCACTGTAACATTAATGACCAAACCTCACTTGGCCACTTTAATGGTCGCTCAAATGCTTGAAAATAAGCCTCAACCTCTTTCTCGCGAAACGGTGAAACTATTACAATATTCTTCGCCACACTAAACGAAGGAATCGAAGGAGCATTTAAAGAATCTGCTAACGCAGAAACTGAATCATTTGTAACGAAATAATTTAGCACAATCATAGGATTCAAACCCCCAGCTACCTCAAAGTTTGCATCATCTTTCAGCACAGAGGATACTTTTTCTGTTGAGTCTTTACTAGCTTGCAATTCAAGCTGTCGCAATTTAACTTTCGTCTCATCGTCAATACGATACAATTCAAGCAGATGCTGCAGCTCATCTTTTCGCACTTGAGCCTTATCTTGCGTCTCTAATTGCAAACGCGCTAACCGCACATATTCACGATGCGGATGAGGCTTCCATCGAAAGAGATGAAATAACTTTGAGGATTTAGCTTTTATTTCAGCTTTTTTTCGGGAATCAATTCTTAAAGATTCAGTGTTGATTTCTTCAAGTTGATCTGATTCAAAATTTAGAGCTTATACTTTATCAACGGTTTGTCCAGCAAGCGTTAAAATCAGTATATCTTAACAATTCTGTTCATATTACTTC
>NW_015510688.1:11232-11650 GCF_001515645.1 Sinocyclocheilus grahami
TCTTTAAATTCAACCTGAGAAAACTCATAAAAGCAGAGACTTGGCCTATCTTTACTGCTTAAAATCAATTCAGCGCTAGTTCAGCAAGAAATGTTGATTTGTTTGTTACTTGCATTCAAGTTGACAGCTGACAACAGGCTTCCTGGATGGCTGCTTGAGTGAATCCTGGGGCTGCGGATTGGCTGCTGACGCAGTCGATGTCTGACGTATTTCTGGGGATGCCCTCCGGCCATTGGTTTTTTTTGCGACGTCACAAGGAAAAGTGTGACGTGTGAAGTTCTTCTCAGATTCTGTTTGCAAAGACTACGCTTTGAAGATTTCTGCAGTCACGAAGTTTGACGAAGTTCTGGAGGATCACTAGCCTGATGTTACAGCTGTGAGCGCTTTGTAGCGCAATCAATAAGGCGGAAGAGCCAAA
>NW_015510689.1:0-1220 GCF_001515645.1 Sinocyclocheilus grahami
GGTGAGTGACTGAGTGTGAAAGAAAAGGAGGAAAGAACATTGGGCCAAGGTGTTGGATGTCCAGTGTGGATCATTATTGAGTGCTAAGCCCCAGCTGTGGCGATGGGGAGATGAGAAACGAGAGTGCATGGGTGTGAGGTGTGTGAAGGTTAAGGATGATAAGTCATGGGTTATAGTGTATGAGTGTGTGGGAGGGGGTGGTTAAGTTGGCAGGGCAGGGGGAACTAGACATAGGCTGTGACTGGTTGGAGATGAAAACCAGTTGAAGAGTGAGATAGGAGTCACATCCACATGGTCAGTCCATATATCAGCACCCAACAACTGTTACAAACTTTAGTTAGCTTTCATCCTTTATTGCTGCAATGCTTCCATTCCCTTCTTAAAGGAAACATCCCTATCATTATTACTTTTGAATATCATAGAGCCTTGTGGGTGGACATTTTTGACCCTGTTCCAATAAGTTACCTCTTAAAAATCATTCAAAACACCCTAGCAACTGCTTACCATCACTTTGGCAACAACCACCATACCCTAGCATTGTGTTAGGGAGATTTACACAGGCAAACACACTTTTTTTTTTTGAAAATGTCTAGTTTCATTCATACTTCCTTCAACTCATTAAACTGAGGTGTCCAAACGGGCAGTGGGAGTTCAAACCTTACTTTAAATGTTAAGGCTGTGACACAATGGTCGACTGTCAGCCAGTATCAGGCAACGTGGTTTGTACTGTTTGCACTAATCTCACCCCCATCAGTGTATTTTTGGCCAATTGGGCATGTTTAATTGGTGGTGGAGTCTGTTGGTGGGAGAGATCACTCTGTCTGTCTGTTCAGCTTAGCGAACCAGTGCATGAGGAGAAAAACGAAACTGATGAATCAGAGCAAACGAAACTCAAATGAGAGTGGTGTGAAAGCAAGTAAAATGTGTATATCTGCAGTCTTAGCTCTTCTGGTTTCCCCTTTTGAATGACATACAGTATACAGACTACTGCCATCTGCTGGTTTGGAGAGTTATTTCCTTTCACGCAGGTGCAGAACATACATGCTATTTGGCTGACATTTTGGCCCAGACGGCGACGTGAGGTGGCTTTCATCACTGCTAATTATCTGATGTTGATTTGCTGTGTCTGGGTCTTTACATAGAGTGGGTCACTCCATGGAGGCAGATATATACAGTATATATAGTTCAGTCATGAAACTCTAGATGGTGCAGGCTGACGG
>NW_015510689.1:1956-2281 GCF_001515645.1 Sinocyclocheilus grahami
AATGAAACATTTACTAACAAAACACAACATCTACCTCAAGCAATGAGCTGTATTTACTATGTCTCCAGCTTCAACTGAAACTCGCGAGACACATTCACATCAAATGTTAATTCAGTGGTAGCGTTACACTCACGAGACATTGCACTTATTCGCAATCACAAAAGTACATTATTTGCGTGTGCTTTAAAGCCTTACCGGTTAAACATTTCATTCGCATGCTGTTCTGACATGCGCTTATTCAGAACACGTACACCTGAAGCGTGCGCACACTAAAAGGCCTGTCAAACGGCACCTGATTACTTAGTTATCATCTGATTGCGCTAAT
>NW_015510689.1:6259-7034 GCF_001515645.1 Sinocyclocheilus grahami
ATGGTTTTGAGGAAAAAAAACCCATCTATACCATATTCAAAAAACGTTTCAGTTTAATGACAAAATGTCATGTGATGCATATAACCATCAAGTAAAATAAATAATAACATCTTTTACTTGCACCCTGAATACATGTGAGTGTACAGAAGTATGTACTGTATTCAGTTTTTTGGGAATCGTACCACATGATATTTTACAATCTGAACTAACCTGTTAAGGTGAAATAGTCTGATGTCGAAAGAGATTTATTGGCATTGAAGACAGTGATAAGGATCTGCTGGGGTCCTCTGATGTTGTGATTCTTTTCTTATGACATTGAAATATTCCATTCAGATGATTCATGCAAATCTGAGGATTTTTTAAAAAGTTGTCCGTGTATGTATAATGCTTAATACAGTGGTGTTTATAAGCACAGCACTGCTTCATGAACAGTGGTACCTGGGAAAATAATTGTATTTCTTCTTTTTTTGTAAACACTCCCTACTGTGAGTTAACTGGCCATTTCCATTCAGCCCATCTGCCATTTTTGTTCATACCAATTATATATAAAATACATAATCTTTTATGATTTTGACTTATCCCTTTTCTTAGAAAATGGATTAAGGGCTGAAATGTGAGGTTTATAATTTTAAACCTTTCTGTTTTTGTCAAAACTTGCAATATTTTAACTGTAAAGTTATTTTAATGGTGTCTTTTACAGCCATTTTACGGTTTAGGATGTTACCATAGATACTGGCTATCAGATTTTTCTGAAATTATTTTAACTATGCTGATA
>NW_015510689.1:7924-9277 GCF_001515645.1 Sinocyclocheilus grahami
ACACACACACACATCATACACACACATACTTGCATGAGAGGCTGAAGGGGGGTTGACAGCTCTGGAAAGGGCACTGTGACAGAGGCCATGTTTCACGTCCAGCACACTTACACATCAGTGAACAAACACAGCGCTCTGACAAGCTGTGAGCTCCACTGCTCCTCCTCAACATGTGTGAATGACTCTATATTCCCTGACAGCCATGAGAACAAAACTGATGTGAGGAACATAGGCTCTGTATTCTTAAAAACACACTGCTTTAGACAATGAATGTCGACTGGTTTTGTGACACTTGAACCGAGCTTCCGTTCAAGGGAGCTTCACCAAATTGCTATTTTTTCCCCTCAGAATCAGTTTCAGATGATTTCGATTTCAACACAGATGCAAACAGACATAACAAAAATTTTGGTTTCAGCATAATAGCATATTGTTTTAGCATATTAAAGATTTGCTTGTAATCTGCAAGTGCTGCAGTGCTCTTTAAGATGAAAAAAGGAACAAAAACATATCAAAGACTAGATCAATGAAGGATAATGTTGACAGTCAGCATATAAAGTGCCGTCTTCCTCCAATATAAGCAGAACTCAAGAGTTGTAGATTGAGTGGGGCTTGATGGAAAGTGATCTCTGTTAAGTAACCAGATATACAGTAAACACTCACAACTACATTAATATTAATGCATGAATTTTAGAGCATTATAACACTTCCAGCTCTACAGAAAGGCTAATGAGGATGAATAACAGACAGGCACTGACAAAACACAAATTAAATTTATCATCCTTAAGCTTTTTTTCTCTCATAAATTGCATCTCAACTTGCCTATTTCGACTATATATTTCCTTTATAAGAATCAAACGCTTACCACTTTAAGTGGACCAAAATGTGAACCAAGCGAAAAAGGATCCGGTTTTCTTTGCATTCACACTGGCCTTGAAAGGGGACTCATTTTGGTCCCCACTGTGATGGGGCATTAGTTCATTTTCATTGTTTATTGTGGAACACAGCCAACTTGGATATTATTGTAATGTAATACTGATAATGATGAGTGTGTGTAACATTAGCACTTAACTAGTATTGTAAGGATGGACTTTGAAAGTCCACCAGAAATAGTATATCATCCAAGCATATTTGGCATCCTATTTGTAACACATTGTGACTCAGAATGCACTAATTCTAATCTTGCATACTATTTTGAAAAGATAGTATGTCAACAGGGACACAGCCATAGTCTTATTTTAGTAATTAATACTTGAGCGAGTGCTTTGCACTTGGGTGAGTGATCTTATTTGTCTAATATGATTCAGTGAGAGGGGGCGGAATTGCTTTATGTTAATGGAACTGATTGTGCAGCTT
>NW_015510689.1:10011-10875 GCF_001515645.1 Sinocyclocheilus grahami
ACTAAAGTGTCCTCAAATAGCACATGGCTGTCTAGCGTCTGTGACAGCAACAATAAGGTCACTTCTCCCCCTCACAATGTACAATCAGCAATGCTCTATCTGCCAACAAGTGCACTCTCTCTCAAAAACAGGGTGATGGCACTGGGGACAGACATTCTCCTGCTCTTCAAAAAGAAGGAAGAGTGATTGTCGCTGTACTCAATATGTGGCCCATTTCAACAGCTGACAAATGTATGTCACCTTCACAGAATCCTCTTAGCAGGTTACTTATTAGTACATGGCTCATGAGCAACAAGACGAGATACATTTGAAAAATCTCAGTTATACTGTACAGAATATATGAATGTTAAAGGATGAGGGGAAAGAGGAGGGGGGTTTCAAATATTGCCACATTTTACATCACAATACTGTACTGATTTTGTTCTGGCCAAAAGATTGTTTTTCTTTTATTTAATATTTTTTGGGGAAAAAAGGAGATTGAACACCATTCTGAGACTTTGAGTTTTTGAGAAGCCTAACGAATCTTGTTTTAGGGATCTCTATCTAAGAAAGACATGTTGAAAACAATGTACATTATACAATGTACATTATTGTTTATTAATTAATAACTAATGTGCTCCTTGCTTGAAATTCAGCACTCATCCAATGAACACTTTATCCAGTTTCACTATTGCAACAGAATCACCAATCACCATAAATCCACAAGCAAAAGTTCCATGTAGGTCTACTCATGGCTCAGGAACACAAAGACAATTTGTAATGTTCTCATGTAAAGGATATACAGTAAGTACAGATGTAATGGCTGCTACAAATTCAGCTTTGCAATCACAGAAAAATTTGTAATAAAATAAATAAAATTATATA
>NW_015510689.1:11218-11647 GCF_001515645.1 Sinocyclocheilus grahami
ACTCGTGACCTCCCCACTGGCGAGTTTAATCTTAGTTGAAGTGTGTGTTGGATAGGTCAGTGAGAAAGAGAGACGTGTGACCTGAGGGTGGAGGTCAGGAAGAAGGATAAGCAAAAGAAGGGTCAGGAGGAATAGATGGAGATGGGGATGAGTGAATGCTTCATGTGATCAAGCGATGGCTGGGATCGTTTGAAAACAGGGCTGGGTGATGAATTAGCCGCCCAGCAGACTGGAAACACTGATGCACAGAACAAAGCAAATAAAACACGCAAACTCTTCCATATATCATTAATAAATGTCTACAATCTGATCTCCGAACAGCAATAGTGGAGAGAGAGAGAGTGAAACAGCTAGTTAACATTCTGCCCAGCGCTCCGGTGCTCGGGAGTCAACCCTGTTACCATCTAGCTCCTGTTATTTACGAGCAGC
>NW_015510690.1:0-832 GCF_001515645.1 Sinocyclocheilus grahami
ACACACACACACACACACACACACACTGACTTGAATTTCCCCCTGCGTACTTCAACCCCAAAATCAATGTTTCTGGAAAACACAAGATCTCACATTTCCAACATGAGCACTAACTAAACTCATTTCAATTTAAGAATCTTTGTCGGTGTTATTTTATGTTGTAAAAAGGATTGAATCGGATTTTTTTTATGTGTGTGATTCCAGAAATAATAATAATAATAAAAAAATTCTATAAAGATTTTCCCCATGCGTGTCGATTTGTTTCTGTATGTATGCAATTAAATGTTTTTCTCTGAGAAAATTAAAAAAATTTCTTATAGTATTTGAATTGTTTTTTTAGAGCAATGGCAATTAATAAACCAATTGTTTGTGTGTGTATATATATATATATACCTTTTTAAGAATACGGTATTTAAAGATTATATTGTAAAATCACCATAAACAATTAATACTCATGCACTGGTTGAACACTCCTTTAGACACTGTTCTGCCAGTGTTTACATGTGATAGACGATCATGTGTGTAAACTATCACAACAGTTTACATATAATAGAAAATTATGGTCAGAGTTCCAATAACTTAGATTAAAGGGATCTTTCTACTGAGCAGAAGGAAGATGCCCAGGGTTCCTGCTCACCTGTGTGAACATGCCATAGTCCTGCCGCAGAAAGGTATATGAGCAATAAACTGCAATGTCCATAATATAAGACAGTGCTACAGGGAAAAAGTCTTGCAGTGGCAAACCATGTGTCCCCCAAGACGTGTTCATAAAAATATTTACAAATGTTGATAAATTTGCTAAAACAAAAGCAACTGAATGTGAGTTTTTTTT
>NW_015510690.1:1625-2765 GCF_001515645.1 Sinocyclocheilus grahami
TTCTTATTGTCATTATTCAGATCTGATTTCTTTTGGTATTAACTTGTAACTGTTCTTGAAGTTGTTGTGAAATATGTTTATTAATAAGGTATGAGTTGCATTCTCAGAGTTATCAGAGGGCAGTTTTACAGTAAATTAAGCAGTTTTAGCACAAATTAAGTCTTTTATGATCAGTTTTCTTTCAAGTGAAAAACTGTCATGGCAGAGCAATCCTTCGATAAAGGATCTTACAAAGCAAACAGTTCTAGCAGTTTTATTCTGAGCCTCCTATGAACACCATTCATAGAAGCATTCAAATATATTCAACAATGTTTAACAACTGCTTTATGAAAACCTCTAACCCCTTATATAATATTCACAAGACACAGCCTTCCTTCCACAATTGTTTTTATTGTAAAGTTTGGAGGCGGAGGGTTAATCTTGCAGAATTTTTTTAACACTGGATTTAAAACGAGAGGAAAACAAATAAAACTGTTTACAAAACAAAAAGATCTGTACAAGTTCACACTTCATCTTAGAAAAACTCAGCCAAGCCCAGGGTGGTGACTGCAGCAGCCACACTGAGGACCCTTCTGGAAACAAATGAACAGCTGGAAATCAGCTGGAAGTCCATAATCAAAGAACTGTGGAATAGAGACATGTTGATGTGCATGACAAAAGCAGTCCATCCACAGGCTCCATCAGGCTGTGTTACGAGATGACTGTGGAGGTCACAGGGTTCCAAGGGTCAGAGTTCAATGTTTACTCTTCTTGGTCTTTTTGTGCGAGCGATGTGGTGATCGGGACGATGACCTCCAGGATTTGTGCTGCGGTGATGGTGATCGAGAGCGTTTTGACTTCCGCGGTGATCGAGATCTTGTTCTTCATGGGATAAAGAGTGACGGAGGATAAATTGAGAGGTAAATGGTGGGTAAAATTACACACAAATATTTAATATTGTAAAATGACCAAGAACAACTAGTTAGTTGATTTCTAGTCAGTTGGTTTCTCTTTCTATGGTGCTGTGCTGGGTAACCTCACAAACAGTGAAATCTCACTTCTCCAACATCCCACTTGTATACTGCATGTCATAACACAACCATTCAAAAGTTTGAAGGCATATACAGTGGGTACGGAAAGTATTCAGACCCCCTTACATTT
>NW_015510690.1:6049-6993 GCF_001515645.1 Sinocyclocheilus grahami
AGCCGTAATGCCTTTTTGGTTAAAGGTTGCAGGCTTACCTTCTAGTGGCTTTGGCTAAACACTGCAGAACACTGGCCCTTCCAGGACCGAGTTTGGAGAACCCTGAACTAGACAAAATATGTGTGGTCTGTGCATACCTCTCTCTCCTCTCTTCTTTGTCTCGACTCCGCCCTCTACTCCTTTCTCTGTCCTCACTCTTTCTACTTTTTTCTTTATCCCTTGTTTTACTCCTGTCCTCCCCTTTATCTCTCCGCTCATCTTTTTTGGACCGGTCTTTCTGTTTTTGTGAATATTTGTCTTTCTTTTCCTGGTCGTCCTTGTCAAACTCCTAAAGAAGAAGTGACAGAAAGCAAATTAAAGAAATGTGTTTATTGATTTGCCAGAAGTTACAAATTTTGTATCAGAATTCTGTGATTATGTAGGCATGCTATATAATTCTTGAATAAAACCTTGTATTATGCAGTTTGAGAACTGGAGTTTACCTTCTGTAGCAGTCTGTTTCTGTAGTGCTGAACTTGCTGTTGTAGAGTCATACTAGACTTCCTCTGTCTCTTACCCGACTCCAACTCATCCTGGAAATTCATCACCTTCACCTGCAATATGCATAAGCACACTTTTATAGTGCCTGGCAACACAGTTAGCTTTAGTGCTATGTCCGTATGTGAGTGTGTGGGAGGGAGATAGCGAGACATGAAATACTGAGTGAGTGACCAACCTCCAGTTCTCGGAGGCGTGTCCTTTTGCTTTCAGACAGCTCAAAGTTCCTCAGAGAACTCTTAAACTCCGCCCCCTCAAACCTGCTGGGGCTGTCAGCTTCATCACTGCTCATATCAGAGTCACCATCATTTTTCTTCAGGCCACTGCATGACAAAGACAGGGCAGGAAACAATGAGGTAACCAAAACTAAAAAGAGTGGTGTATTTTCGATTCTATTTTATATATTT
>NW_015510690.1:8709-9357 GCF_001515645.1 Sinocyclocheilus grahami
TTACTACTCGTGTTGTGACTGTACCTGAGGATTCGGAATCCTCCACCTTCTCCCATTTAGACAGTGCAACAGTGGGTAAAGTCTTATCTGAGCCTTCATCAACTGGATTAGACACACCAAAACAAGCACAAAGAGGAAATGTGTAACTTAAATAAAAACAATTATAACACAATCAATGTTGTATCCGTCTTAACACTTTCACTGCGTTCAGATTAGGAAATAGGCTACAAATAGCAGTAACATTATAGTAAAAAAACAGCTAGTTAATCACAATATTGTAATAAACAAGATAAACTCCCAACAACCACAACGTCCTTCTACCTACATGGCACACCATCGATATCATCTACTGAGTTTCCTAGGGGAACACCGTCTATGTCATCAACCGGTACACCATCTATAGAGGACGGATCCCAGGTCAAAGGTGATCCATCAAGGTCATCAAGGGGTGTACCATCAATTTCACCTCTCTCCAGAGGAATACTATCCAATGGCACCCCATCCAGATCAGGAGATTTGGGCTAGAGAACAAGTAGGCAAATGAATATTACACTATATAGACCATATACATTTTACTTACAGGTTTTTTTTTATTTTTATCTTTTTGCCACAGCTCACCTCTGCTCTGTCAATGACTTCCTCTCCAGG
>NW_015510690.1:9897-11646 GCF_001515645.1 Sinocyclocheilus grahami
ATATTTTGAAAACATTTGAACATGCACGGATGAATCATTCACGATTAGATAATAACATGGATTTTGAAACTACGTAGGGTGAATTTCCGTTTAATTTTTTTTCTTTTCAGAATACAAAAACCACAATCATATCAATGCTGTAGGTTTGAAACAAATTACTGGAAAACAATTTCAAAGACACTGGAAAAACAAAAACAAAGAACAAATGCAATCAAGCAAACCATCAAACAAAAATGTTGACTCACAATTTGCGGTAATAAGACGCATTGGTAACTTTGGCACAGGAGTTGTAGAGGATGTCGGATATCAGGTAAAGTCTGGCAATCTGCAATATATACACAAGACATCAGACAAAATCTCCAAAGGTGTGAAGAAGGGCTAGGCATCAAACTCCAGTTGTGATTTGTGAACTCCAACTCTGTCTTTGTACTACTGTAAATGTGTGGGTACCTTCTTCTGCAGTGGTGTGTGTGCTATAGACAGTGATTCAGTGATGCAGGAGACGACCTCCTCAGCAGCCTCTGCTCTCTCCAGGCAAAATAACATTGCATCACCAATCTCATCCCTGCAAGGAGTCAGCCCTCTTAGCAAGGCCTCCAACCTCTCTCTGTGCCTGAGACACAACAAACACATTCAATATGCACATACATTACGGAACCAAAACGGACGTGGGCACCCATACATCACAGGCCTGTGTGCATTTTATTTCAAAGAAATAGGCGGCCTACAACATCTATTTCTGTTGGAGAGGAACACATGTTTACTCTGCCTTCAGGTGCCCTTTCTTTGGCTCTTCCTCTTGAGAAGGGAAGGAGCTCTCTTCTGGTTCCTCATCACCATGGAGATACGGGTTAAGGAGAGGTGGCTTCCACAGAGAGCCGCCCCTAAACATTCTGAAAGGTGACGTCCTCCATTTATTTGGGTTCTCTCCCTGAGAGAAGGACACAGACACGGGGAAATGTTTAACACCTTTCACATAGATATGAAAATGTGACATCTATTTTTGAGAGTAAGACTGTGACTAGCCATGGAAGGCAGTGGCTCATTTACCTGTAGAATGGAGTAGAGTTTCCATCTGTAGTACACATGCTCCTGACTCTTATTATCAAACAAAAACCTGCAACATTAACCAGGCATTCAATACATAACGAGTTACATATGACAGGCAGAAGTCTTAAGAAAATATTATACCAAATATTTACACACCCTCATGTTCTAAACCTGAATAATTGTCTTTCTTCCTTGTAACACAAAAAAGTGAAATTTAGCAGAATGCTGACTTTGTTCTTTTACATACCACAAAATGGTGGGCGACTACACCAGGTTTGGCATCAATGATGCCAAATGTCATTGGTTCTCATAAAAGTGAAATGTGCTTATTCAAATAGCACAAACATTCCTGAACCTTGATATCATGTGGCTTTGGAAGACTTGAAGATATTGGGCAAGTCATTTATGTGTTATCCTGGTTACCATTCACATTGTATGAAGAAAAGAGAAATGTGAACATACTGCCTAATGTCTCCTTTTGTGATGTACAGTCAAAAGAAAACCATACTGGAGTAGACATGAGGGTGAGCAAAGGACAGAATTTTCATTTTTAGGTGACCTATTCCTTTTAAAGTTGGCATAAAATGAAAATGATCGTATTGTGAATGATTAATCTATAAATAAGATACATTTTTTAACATTTGTTTTGTGCTTATTTTGGTAACACTTTAGAATAGGGAACACTTATTCACTATTAAC
>NW_015510691.1:0-1134 GCF_001515645.1 Sinocyclocheilus grahami
ACTTTGAGGTGGAAAAACGATTGTCTTTTTTCTTTTCTTTTCTCATCATCATCACCCTAGTTTGCCTGATTGACCAAGGAAGCTTTGCTGGTTAAACTAGTTAAGAAGCCTGTTGGTAACCATGCAGTCTACCATTTACTTATTAGTTATTCTTTAAAAAATAAAAAAGTCATCTTTAGCAAATCTCAAAATGTTTTTCCATCTTTCATACTGTTCATTATATATATTTTATGCTGTGAGGTAAAAACAGATCATACCATCTTAAGATTGGTTCTAGCGCAGTACAGTAAGGTTCAGTTTGTTAATGCATTAGGTATCAATGAACAATTTTTAACAATGAACAATCATTGTTTCATCATCATCAACTCACTGGTCTGAACTGGCCTGAACCTGTTTTAATATGCTGTGACCTTTGACCTCTCAGATCAGACTGGCTTGGGGTGGAAGAACATTGTGTGCTTTTTCTAAATGAGGTAATCTCCAACTGTATACCAGGTCATACAGGGTCATATTGAGATTGTGTTTGTGTGTGTGTTTGGGCGAGAGAGTAAAGGAAGGTAACTGTGATTAGTGAGAAACGTGTTACCTATGAAGGGGAATTTGGACGTGCGGCAAGGCTGATCCATTGCAATCAGATCTTTTCCATTTCGACCTGGAGATGAGACACGTCCAAACTCGCACAGACTGAGGAAGAGGCTGAACAATAGAGACAGTAGAGATTCCCTTCCTCTCCCAGCGGCATTCCAAAGATTCCCAGTGGCCGGAATCTGGTCCCAGCCCAGGAATCTGGCCCTCGCTCTGCGCTTTGATGAGCCCTGTTCCCGACGCTTCCTGAGATTGTGACTCATCTACAAACAAACTGAAAACAACCTGAGTGAGAGATGGAGAAGGACATAAGGAGAGGGTGGGATAGAAAGAGTGATGGAAAAAGAGAGAGAGAGACTGAGATTGGACCACAGGATGTCCTGTTTTGATTAGCGTTAGCATCTCCGCTCCCCCTGAAGAAATATTATTCTAACAGTTTCGGGAGCTCCGTCTTCACGCTGCTTGTCTTCCACACACACGCTTCCCATCAGAGTGCCCAGATACTACTCCTGTTAATTTGTGAATTGCATGTAACTGGATAGGAGCTGT
>NW_015510691.1:2249-2776 GCF_001515645.1 Sinocyclocheilus grahami
GTGTGTGTGTGTGTGTGTGTGTGTGTGTTTGACACATAGGCCTAGTCACTGTTTTACTGTAGTTCACTGCTCCCTGTAGCCTAGGCCCCATGGAGCAGATGTTTGACTCCTTAGGGCCTCAACCCAGTTTCTCTCTGTCAGGCAGACATCAAGTCAGTGGACCTTAGTGCTTGCTGGGTCACTAGCAAAGCTGTGTAAATCTCTGTTTGAATGTGTGTGTGAGAGAGAGCATGTGCGTCTTTGGACCTTTGTGTTTAGCGGGTCATCAGAGAAGCTAATGAATTTTATCTCACTGTCCATCTCTCACACAATCACTCACACAAACTTCTCTAGAGATTCACATTTCTGTCTGCTGGTGCCCGGCCCGTTTAAATTTAGCTCCCTGTCTGGGCCCAGCCTCCTGGGAGAGATGAACGAGGGGAGTGAAGACTGAGGAGGAGTGCAGATTTGAGCAAACGACTGAGAGTTTGGGAAAATGAGTAAGACGTCTCATCTCATTCGTCAGTGAAAAGAGATACTGCGCTGAC
>NW_015510691.1:10726-11644 GCF_001515645.1 Sinocyclocheilus grahami
AACCTGGAAAAGTCAGATTTTCATGATATGTCACCTTTAAATCTATTGTGTGTGTGATTTATGATTTATGTATGAAAATGAGAAACTGAAAATTTTGTAAATATTTACTGACCCTCATGTCATTCCAAACCGGAATTTCTTCTGCGTAACACAAAAGAAAATATTCTGAAAAATGTTTTGTGTTTTTGTGTCTATATACTGTAATTAAAGTCAATGGTTGTTGGACCCCAATATTCATTAAAATACTGTATTTTATTTTGTGTTCTGCAGAAGAAAGACATACAGGTGAGTAAATGATGACAGAATTTTCTTTTTTGACTGAGTTCTGTTTATCTGTATGAACCACATCCTCAGTTTCAGATTTCAACCTAAACCTGTCCAACTTTCGCTCTTTCTGTCAGCCAAAGACAACTACTTCACCACTCTGTTAAAACTACAACATACTGCATCCACTTACAAGCAGGTGTGAATGTGTCTGTGCTCATTTGTGTGTAGTGTATGTATATTTAACACACTCCAACCAAATTCAACAAACTCAACAGGAGTGTGAACAATTTCTCAAATAATCCAACACCTCAAGCTACTGGCAAAAGTCTCTCCATGCTGATTATTATTGAAATTAAAATAATCACAGTAAGACACTGCATATTTCAAAAGATATGGTTAGACTTCGGCCAGCATATTTCAAGTGCACAGCCCCGTTGTACATACTCAACATTGAGTTCTGTGGCGGTAACCAACTTCAGAACTCAAGGGGGCGACAGTGTTACCATTGTTTGTGTTAATAATGAATAAGTGAATTATGTTTTGACAAATTCTGAAATGGAACAGTGCATGAAATCACTGAAAAAAGAAGTGGATTTGCATGCTTGCGTACTTAAATATGTTTCCGGCCTTACTATCACCATAAGGAAAAGC
>NW_015510692.1:0-511 GCF_001515645.1 Sinocyclocheilus grahami
TCTAACTTAAAGTATTCACTTTAAGTACCCGCTGAAATTTTTCATTATTATTTAAATAATTTAACAATACATTTGAACAATTCATGTTCACAGTTCTTTGATGTTGGTTATTGGTCACATTTGCAAGTAAACAAAGTGTTTTTTTATCAGTATGTGTTTTATTTTGTACTTGAATGGTCTGTTTCCTGCTTGTGGTGCTCACAGGATATGGTGAAAGAGGTGAGCAGAGCTCTGAGAGGCGGCATTCAGGATGAGGTTCTCAGCGAGGGCTTCCGCCTCACCATCACCAGAAAAGACCTGCAGACGCTCAACCACCTCAACTGGCTCAACGATGAGGTCAGAGCTTTATTACGTCTTTCAGGTTTCTGAACAAGCGTGTCAGTAAATGGATTCTGAAAAGAGTCCCTTTTAATCATTTTGTGTGAGGTGTTGCCATAATTATCAGTTTGTCAATGATTTGAGTGCCTGACTGATATATTTCCTCCATTTCAGGTTATTAATTTCTACATGA
>NW_015510692.1:2152-2818 GCF_001515645.1 Sinocyclocheilus grahami
TTTTTTTTTTTTCAGATTAAAGTGAGTTTTGTGGTTCTTTTTTTCCCTAGAGTTGATGAAAAGCTCTTGTGCTGCAATGCTTTTGACTTCAGTATGTTTTGGGATGGAGCTCTGCCATCACAGGGATATGTTTATTTTGATCAGTATTTGGTGGCTTTTTGATAACGTGGGAGACTTCTGATCATTTTGGCCAACTTATAGACAGACTGCACTTACATTTATTTGCTTTTTCACAACCCAGCAGTGTCATACATCTTGTTTTTCTGTTCTGTTCTTACATGAGGTTACTCTGTTCTTCCTTTTGTGTAAGAGAATTTATTTTTGGCAAATGTTTCTAGATATTTTTCCTGCAGGATATTGACAATTATTGTATATACAGTGACCATATGGTAAAACTGAAGACATATTTAATACTAATTTTGTACCTTTTATTATCTGTTTTTGTATGTGGAACAGATCTTACTGGAAGGTTATGTGTGTATCAGAGGATAAATGAAATAATTTCAAATGAATTATTGTTTGAGTCTTGTCTCTCAAGCTCATGTTGTCTTAAAGGGTTAGTCCACCCAAAAATTCTGTCATTAATTACTCATCCTCATGTTGTTCGAAACCCATAAGACGTTCGTTCATCTTCGGAACACAATTTAAGATATTTGATGAAATCTG
>NW_015510692.1:3963-5485 GCF_001515645.1 Sinocyclocheilus grahami
GGCAAGACAGAACTATTGACATGAAAACAAAGCCATAAAAAAAGTTTATAATTCAAATAGCTTCTCTTTGAAATTTTCCTTTAAAAAAAAAGATCTTCAAATACAAAAATAAATCTCAACATTTAAACAGAGCATAACCTAACTTACAAGATAAAGCAGCATTTTGGAAGGGAAAAAGGACATTTTGAGGGAATATGAGGTCCTGGTTTCAGAATTCAGTCTCGTCTTGCTGGACACAATCTTGCTTGAAACAATGAGTGCATTTACAATGCTCTTCGATACAGCACATTTTTCTGTAGTTCTATCAAAACGACTTAGCTGCTGGTTTCAGCAGGTTCCTCAGGATTTCCTTAAATCGATATTCAAGAAAAATGCTGCAAGAACTTTGCAAAAACAGTTTTTATGTACAAAATTCCTCCTTTTGCAGCAGACGGTTCAAAAGCAGTCAACAAAATCTTTGAAGAATTTTACAAAAACATGAAATCAAATTATGGTGCCTTAACATCGTAGTTGTTTCATTCTGGCTTTGCAGAACATTTTAGAAAATAAAGTTGCAGAAAAATATTTCTCAAAGTGTGTTGGAGTGTGTGTGCATGTATGTGAGTCTTTGTGTTAAAAAAGCTTACTTCGCTTTCTCTGAACTTTTATGACATCTTGCAGTCAAAGCTTTCTCCATCCAAATCTTTCACTTACTTTCATTATCGGTTGGTCTTCTCCAAGAAAAAAAAGTTGCAAAACTGTCTGCTTTCTTTCATTGGAAAGAGACACACTTCTCTGTTCCTTTTCACAATGTCCATTTGTTTTTATGTCAAGAGAGGTGGTTCAGTATCCAAAGTCCTCCATCACTTCTATGAATGCACTAAAGTAAGAGAGAGAAAGATATTAGAGTGAGAAAAGAAGCTTATAAAAACATAAAACAACTTGAGTTACTCATCCATCTAGTCCAGAAGAATTGATTTTATCATTTCTTGGATACAGTAGATATGCCAATACAACATCATGAAAAATGTTTCTTGTGAATAAACTTTGTTTTCACTCTCTCTTTCCATTTCAGACCACAATATTTCCAAAGCAACAGGAAGTAGCCCACCTCCTCTTCACTTGCCATGCTGGTAGGAGTATGTTGTGTGGTCTGTGGGTGTCTCTATGGCAACCTGCTGCTGTTGGACGCTATTTTCCTGCAGTGGCATGAGGTCAACATTACTGACAGTACATCACAGTGAATCAGGCTTTGAAACACTTGGAATAATTCAGCATGCAGGGATTTCATACCTCGGCTGTAATGCTTGAAGGAGGCACTTGGGCGTATTGTGGTATGTAGGTCCCTTGCATAGCTGTGTTTGCAGGCATATACTGAGGACAGATGGACACACGTTGACAAATGTGTGATATCCACAGATAGTACACATTACAGGAATATTTTAGGTGGATGAACTTCTTGCGCATATGGTTATGTATAATTCTTGTAATTCCGAACATTGCTGTGACGCAACATTTCTAGGGCTGCACGGTATTGGAAAAA
>NW_015510692.1:7009-8595 GCF_001515645.1 Sinocyclocheilus grahami
GAATTAAGACTTGTGGTTGAAATCAACATGAAAAAGTAGAAAAAAAGCAGCTCTCTCACAGTCTCGCCCTCTCTCGGCCACTGCCGCCCATTCTGGTGATATTTCCCCTGATTCTGACGTTTTTTCTGTCCCCCATCCGCAAATTTACACAGCAAGGGTTCTGTAGGCACTTCAGGAAAACATATCACTCATTATTTATTTGTCATAACCATCTGGTCAATATGAAAACAACCCAAATGTAGTACCTGCAACTCCAGGAGGAGTCTTGATGTATTTGCCGTTAAAATGTTGAATGATGGCCTCACATTTTTCAGTCGATTCCATCCTGACAGAGTAATTGCAAATGCATTATTAATGGAATATTAATGATGATAATGTCAGGTTCTACGTATGAGAGCTGGTCAGGCGTACCTGGCGAAACCAACTCCGCGGCTGGTGCCGTTTGCGTCGCGTAAGATGCGTGTGGAGATGACCTGGCTGAAGGGCTTGAGCATGCTCTCTAGCTCCTGCTCATCCATAGACAGAGGCAGATTAGAGATGTACAGATTGGTGGGGTCCTGTTCTTGTTGCTGCATCAAGAAGAGAGAAACAAATGTGTTAAACATTGAATAGGAAATCATCTCTAGGAGATATTGTAAACTACAACTATTAAATTATTTTCAGTAATTTGAACTATATATATAAATATGTGTGTGTATAAACAAAGCAAAAAAACCCCCAAAACAACAGAAACTAATAAATGGAAAAAAAAGCACATTGAAATGAAAACTGAATATAGAGCCCAGCCTCATGAAAATGCGTATAAATAGTACGCCAAATAAAAACAAAAACTTGTGGTATTTATACGTAAAAATTTGAAAAACTTTTTTTAGCGGTTTTAACGTACATATGATACACATCTACCCCACAACCCTAATCCTACCCATTGCATAGCATATACACACCAAAGTCAATTTTTGTGTATTAATACCACAAGTTTTTGTTTTTATTTGGCGTACTATTTACAAGTTGGAAAGCCCGGTCTCATGAAAATGTGTTTAAATAGTACACCAAATAGATTCAAAACTGATTGAACATATGTATGAATATTATAATACTACTAATAATGTTAAAATACATGGACATGAGTCATGACTAGTGAAAGGAATATTTTGGGTTATTTTCAACTTAATTAATTTGTCCAAAAATAGCAATTCTGTCATAATTTCTGCGAATAGAGACTTAAATTTCAACCTGTTTTTCTTCACAAAGCCATTATATGGCTTATGATACATGTAATAATAAATATAACACATTCTTTTTTGTGATGGCTTTAGGGGACATTCACAAGGAAAACACACAGAAAAGTGGAATGTGTGTAAGATAACTTTTAACTTCTGTGCTGCATTTATACAATGCAGTGTCATTGCTGCAAAAGACACGAGTAAGCGGAATGCCCAAGCATGTCCGTCAAGCTCAAGTTTACACAGAAAACAATAGAAAGGCTGTTGAGTTGAATGAAAAAATTCACTTTGTGTGAAGTGAACAGTCCCTTATGGTGTTTTTTTTTGTAATTTTGGAGCTTGACTGCATCAGTCCTCATTCAC
>NW_015510692.1:10938-11640 GCF_001515645.1 Sinocyclocheilus grahami
TATATATATATATATACACAGCATAATGGCAATTATGAATGTTTTGTTACAGTAATTGCATTTCAGTAATGATAATTGTCATTTTCATAATATTAAAATCAAATCAAATATAAAAATACATTTGTTGTCATTGAAATAATATAAATATCTAAAATATAAATAAATATAACGTGAACTCAAAATAATTATTCATGAATAATTAGTTATTATTAAAATAATATTCCCCCCCTCTCAATTCTAAAAATAAAATCATTATTATTTGTCATTATTTATTTATTCATTTTTATTTTGCTGTGAAATATGATCTGGACATTTTTTCGTGAGATTCACCCAATTGTTCTACATAAACTAAATAAAATTCATTAAAAGATGTGAAATCAGTGAGAGGATCTGAGTGACAGCAGGGCTGTGTGAGTGGTTGGCCTGCAGGGCCACGGTCCTCTACGGAGGGCTTGCAGCACTTCCAGCCAAGCTGCTCAGACAGTGACTCAGCCATGGGTGAGAAAAAGAACACACAACCTCTTTGTAGACCTGGAGCAAATACTCCTCAGGCACTTACTTTGAACTGATCTTAATGGCAGACCTGCATGAGCCTAATGGGGACACCAGCTCATGGCTTAACACCCATAGACAGGCCAAGTGTGGTAAAATAATCATGCCGTCCTACAGTACACTAAAGTGATTATCAAAAAAAAAAAAAAA
>NW_015510693.1:0-397 GCF_001515645.1 Sinocyclocheilus grahami
GCTATCTCACTCCATATACAGCTCTGTAGCAGCACGGTTTAGAAATACTTAGCAGAGCTTGAACTATACCCTGTGTTCATTTCATTTACTGCTGATTTGAAAGGAATCTCAACACTGGCCTCCAAATTCAAGTTTCATTTTGATGTTTGGGGTCTGTCTTGGATTGATATCTAAATATTTGATCCAGGGATATCATGTCATGCTTGTCTATGTTAATAAAGAGTGAACTTGTTTTATCTGTCACCCTTGAAGTGTACAACAGTACTGCCAAGACCCCCAGAATGCATCACTTCATGCATGCCAAGATTTAAGTCTACTTATCATGACTGTTTTCATTAGCATTTATCAGTGATGCCCCATACGATAGAAAACAATTAATAACACACAAATAATTTTT
>NW_015510693.1:1813-2708 GCF_001515645.1 Sinocyclocheilus grahami
AAATACAAAATCAGACTACCCTTCACTGACCTGATTTAATTTCATACTGTGTATTCAGTTTATTATCAGATAAACAATGTACCCATTTAGAATGTACATCAGATCTCTTAATGTGCAATGTAATATCATAGACGTAAATATTTTTTGTCTGTGAATGATACACGTAGTAGCCCTTGAAACATGCTCTGTATATTATGATTATGTTGATATAAAGCAGACACATTCACACTCACAAATGGCTATCGACTATGTAGCAATGATCAATAAAAGGCCAACCACTCATCAGGAGTAACTTGGTTTCCAGTGGCTGCAAGGTTGACTTTGAACCAATCTTATGTATAACAATATTTACCTTTCTTTGACGTCTGTGTCATTTAGTGGTGGATTACCAAAACACCATTATACCTTCAGGGCACACTCTTTCTTTCACATGGGATGGCTGCTGAAAATGCTAATATTACAATATTACTATTTCAGCTATGTTTTTATTAAATAAATGTAGTCTTGGTGAATATAACAGACTTCTTTCAAAAACATTAACCACAAAAACAATGACCACACACATTTTAACATTGTATACACACTCTCTTGAATTAACAGTGATTGTGACAATTCAGTTCATTATATATTAATGGTATGTGCATAACTTTTGCATTAAATTATTGTAACAGTATCTTCTAGTGCCACCATGTGAGTTCATCGCATAGTCAGACATCCTCATCAAAGTTGTATGTATATTCAATTAAAGAATATTTCTTTCTCACTTTATTTCATCTGGGTTGTATTTTGTACAGCACAAACTAAAGCTTTTACAAATAATCAACCCCCTGGCCTATGCAACTTAATTTCTGTTTAATTTGATTCATTTTTCCATTTATTTATTTTTTTATGGGAC
>NW_015510693.1:3088-4333 GCF_001515645.1 Sinocyclocheilus grahami
CCACTGCTAGCGCTGAGAATAATGAGTGAGCTTTGTTGTAAATAAACAGCACAGTCAGAAGAATACATCTCCTATAGGGTTAGCCAGGTCCTGCTATTTTCTGTAGAAGTAGCCAGACTGTTTTTGAAGTTCAAAACAGTGATTACCTAAGGTGACTGCAGTCATATTCTGAGCCCCTCTTTGGTGGCAATGAGATTTTAGGAAACCTCTGTGGTAGAGATGGTGTTATTACACCAATTATGAGCCTTAGTGCATGCCAGGAAGCTGGGCCTGCTCGCTTCGATTCTCTATGAGCATGACATGGACTTTTTAAAATAATTTTGTCAAGCTTGATAATCTGTGCATGTCATTCCACAAGAGCTGTTTGGATAAATTTGTCTTAAAATTGAAGAAGTTGACGTGTGAACCCCATTCAGAGGCTACCTGGCTTTGCCAATGTGCAGCAGGAAGCATCTTGAGATTTAACTAGAGATGCCACTGACAGCTGTAATTTACAGCTCTTCGTGGTCTCAGCAAGATTTCTGTCAGCACTGTGACAAGGATTCTTTGAACCTACTTGCTATATGAGGCGACTGAACTGATTTTTATGCATATTTTCACCAAGGGTACTGTAGGCAAAAGTTGTTTGGGACATAATAAGGCAAAGTGATTTAATGCAAATGAACATAGACATGCCATGCAATAGAGCTCCATTTACTTCCATTCAGTGTCTTAGATTTAGGTCTATTGACCATGATAGCGCATGGTTTAAAAGGTAAGTTGTTAGATTATCAGAGTCAAACAAACCATTTTCTTGCAATGGCTCCCTGGGATATCTGAGTTTCTGTCACATCCAACCAAATGAGTGATGGTGAGATACCAGTTCACCAGAGGGGCTAGAAAACATTCAGGTTGTAGTAACATGGAGTGATTTATTCCTCTTGAAGCTGACCTGTTTGACACATTGAGAACAATCCACTGTTGGGTGTTAAGAGTGACAGCAAAGTTGGTGATTTAGCACTGTCGATGGATTGCACAATGCCATTCTATACACTCTTAAAGACTCTTTATTGTTGTCCTTGATTCCATTAAGAACCTTTAAAGGGATAGTCCACCTAAAATGAAAATGCTATCATCATTTACTCACCCTCAAGTTGTTCCAAACCTGTATGAAATTCTTCTGTTGAACATAAAATAAGATATTTTGGTAACCAAACAGTTGCTGGTCCCCACTGACTTCCATATACACACACGCACACACACACA
>NW_015510693.1:15002-16741 GCF_001515645.1 Sinocyclocheilus grahami
GTAACATTACACAAGATTATGAAAGGACTGACAATGCAGAATATTGAAAAGGTTAAAACAAGACCACACAGTAGAAGTACAATGTTCTACTCTTTTCATTGTGTATTTAAAGCTGTTTTCTTCTCCACAGCAATGCCCTTCATCATTTCCATGTTGCTGGCCAGTCTGAACAGCTGCTGTAACCCCTGGATCTACATGTTTTTTGCTGGGCATCTTTTCCATGACCTGAAGCAGAACCTGCTGTGCTGTTCCACTCTCTATCTGAAGTCCTCTCAGTGCCGCTGTGATCCGGAGCAAGATTCCCGTAAGAGCAACTCCTCCACCTACGTCATCAAAAGTACCAGCAGCCAGCGAAGCATCACCCAGACCTCTGTCACATAAACCAGACATACCTCAAAACCAGGTTTTTCACATTTTTGAAAGCCAGATGAAGGACAGGAAAGCTCAATTATAAACCCACACAATACTGCAAATGTCACAATCAGTTTGCTTCAGCTGTGTTTTGGTTTGGGAATTATTCAGAATGTCATTTTAATTACTCCACTTCGTTTTCTTTATCTCTGAGGACTTTGAGCAGCAGTAATCTATTCCTTACCTTTTTCTAGACATTACATAATGAACGTCATTCGATTCCAGACCATGTTTATGAATCTATTTACATTTAGTCACACGTGATTTGAATTGCTATCTGATTGTGCATGCGCATTCGCTTTGGTCACATAAACGTGTCTTGGTGCTGCATGGGCACCAAAATTGGCTGCACTTGATGTGGTTCATAAAAACAGGATGTGGCTGAATTATCTTTGACAATTGTGGTACAAAAGATAACCGTAATGTGCCACATTCTGTTTGGGGCTCACAAAACCGCCATGACACAGATGTGTTTAGTAGGAGCAAAGTTTGCAATCATGGCCTCAACAACCAGATGGATTTACTCTTGGCCGAGTCTCAAACCAACAGATCGGATTTCTGTCATGCTTAAATGTCTTAAGAGTGTCCAAGTGTAAATAGCCCCGATATGATATAAACATGCAAAACCCACTAAACCGTAAAGGGATAGTTCATCCAAAAATTCAAATTCATCATTTACTCATCCTGATGTCTCCCCTTTATGAAAAAAGCAGTGAAAAGTAATATAATTTTCAGTACTTATTGTAAAAAAAAAAATCAAGTTTGACTTTGTATTGAAGACGACAGCAGGGTTATATCATTTTATGGGTTAAAGGGAAGCAGCTGTCACTCACTACACAGAGTTCACACATGGATTTAAGATGAGGAGGTTAACAACACACAGATGAAAACAAGATGTTGATGACACATGAAGTGTTTCTTCTGAAACCTGATGAGAAACATGGCCAGTTGCTTTTTGAATGAACTTGACTTGTCAAAAGAGAATACCTTTGTTTGTTTTAAGAACACGCACTTTTCATTTTTGGCACATACATGTTGTTGTTGTTGTTATCACTGTTCTTTATCATTTCACATGTAAACTTTACTGTCATGCCCAAAGGACCACATCTCTTTGCAAAATGTTTCTGCAATGCATCATGGTAATCAAATATGACAAACACCATTTGTTTTCAAAAAGTCAAGGACTGATTGTTTACTCCCTCACTTTTATGGATGTTTGTCTTGTAAGAGAGAGTGTTTGTAATCAATGAGGTTAAAGTGTTTATTCCAGTTACATCTTTTGCTTAAAGCAGCACTATGTAACTTTTTCTGTGTTCAAAATTGGCAAA
>NW_015510693.1:17290-19068 GCF_001515645.1 Sinocyclocheilus grahami
TTTTTTTTTTGGACATCTGAACCATTTGGTATTTAAGGGAAAAGTGGGTTTTAGAAAAACGTAAAATTAAAGTAAGAATGAAACACATTTCATCATGAATTCATTGCATCAGTTTAAAGGTAAAATTATTTCCAATGTCTTATTCAGTGTCAGATTTTGGGGGCATAAAATTTGGTTTAATTAATTGCTGTAGTGTAGCAAACTTACTTCAAACACATATGAAACATAATTCAAACAACTATTATTTACATTTAAATGTTTAATTAGTAGTTGTACAGAACATATCTGACATTGTCATGATAAAAATACCACACTCAGCAACATCCCATTTTAAATCTGTCAAACAAAAAAAAGAGAGAACCCCCATGATATCAGATAAGACTTATTCTCCATTGTCAGTCAGAAAGGCTTTTCATCATATGTCTCTCTGAACAAGCAGGTGGCCTAGTCCTGAATTGCTCCCAAAGCCTCTAACATAAACTGAGGAAAAAAACAACGCATAGGATTAACCATCCGGGGGAAATATGCATTCTATTATTCATGCGGTCTTTTCATTTTTAGGGACCTCAAAATCCACACTCCAAAATTAGATGTGTAAAATAAAACATTTTCCTCCAAGGACTGAACATTGAAAGCTTTGACTTTGAACTTTGAAAATCTAAACCTCTTTGCGTAATGCCACCCGTACACTGCTGAAAATTTTCCCTAGAGCTTCAAACAAGGGGTCACAGAAGGTATGAATGCAGAGAGAGTAGATTCGACTCAGGCAATGGGTTTCGATCAGATAGCTCTTAATGCAGGGCATGACTGCCCAAATGTGACAGAAGGAGATGCAGGCAAAACAGAAGCCCCACAGCAATGCCACTGGGATGCCAAAGATGGCCGACAGCACACGGTAGCACCAGTACTTGGAGACGGTGAAGGTGGTGTAGCTGGCTTTCCACACTCCATCCATACTGTGGGTGCCGTCGGGCTCGGCTATCACATCCTCAAAATCCACCTTGAATTTTTTTTAAGGGGGGAGACAACATTTGCTGGTTAGTACAAATATCCGAACCAGAGATTTGTTGCCAAAACCTGATTAGTATATTGTGCAAACAAATGTCATTGTCAGTAATTTGGCAGGCATTTGGCATGGGTTCTCTTCTGCTTGTGCTCCTAATGGATGATGATTAATTCTCCAAACAGTGACATTTGATATCAAAATCCCCCATCAGTAGAAGGCAGTCTGGCACCTTGTTTATTTTAGCTTCAATCTCATAACAACTGCAGAGTATTTAAGAGGAAGTATTTCAGACCGTTATTTCAAATCTTTACGTAACATCTATTTAAGGGCTGACACGGAATAATCTGATCTTTGGTAAATATGCAAAAATGTAGTTATGACAAGTATAACATAGCGCTGACAACATTTGGAATTAAACCCAGTTTCTTGAATAAAACAGATTATTGGAAATCTAAAACTCAAAATACATACATACTTTTATTCAGCAAGAATTACATTAAAGCAAAAGTGACAGGAAATACTTTTTCCATTGTTACAAAAAAATTCTAAACTATAAAGTATCATGGTTTTCAAAAATATATAAATAAAATATAGAGCAGCAAAACTTTCAATAATAATAATAAAAAATAATAATACATATTTTTGAGCCCCAAATCAGCATATTAGAATGATTTATGTTGCTATAACCACAACAGTGATCTTACACTCAGTCAAAAGAGAAAGAATACCAGACTGTAATTTATGATTTGTACATAGCTCAATAGTCAAAATT
>NW_015510693.1:19271-20176 GCF_001515645.1 Sinocyclocheilus grahami
GTATCGATTCCACCATTTAGGAAGTTAGTGAATATTTTGCATGCTTTATCAGTTTCTCATAAAGTTATATGTACAAATTTCTGTCAAGTATATGCTTATTGGGCTATTTTGGTTTAAAAATAAGGTAGTTTTATTTTTGTGCAAGCTATTAGCTATTAGCAAATACTTTCCAAAAATACTTTCTTTTTGTTTTAATGGCATTTAATTTGAAATTATCAAATAGGTTTTAAGTGCCAAACACACCAGAACTTCTGTAAAACCAAAAATGACACGTACCTTGACAACATCTTCATTGATCTGCTTAGGGTCCCTGTCGATCAAATCAATCTCCTTGGTGTGACTATCTTTCAGAATTTTCTCCTCATTGGTGTTATACTGGTCCGCCATATTGGGGGCCTCTGGCCCAAGACTGGTCGGATAGATGTAATGCAGAAGTGTCCGAAGGAAGAAGAGTAAAGCAAACTAAGTCAGCAACCAAAGGAAAAATGTCAAAATGGCCCCACAGTCTCTAGTCCCTTTTAATTCTCCAATCTGTGGACTGATGACACGCCAGGAATGCTAGGGACAGCTGCGCCGGCCGGGGCTCCTGTCTAAAGAAGGGTCCTGTCTGTCTGTCTCTCTCTCTCTCAAGCTAACTGTCTCACCCTACTGTATGTTACCCCTCCTCTACCCCCACCCATTACCTATTCTGGCCCACACAGCCCATACTCGCCAGTCCATAACTCATCCACTTGGTAAAAGCACCTCTTGAAGGGGAAACCAAGGGCCGTGTCACATTTCACACACGGCTGTGGGGTCAGCCAGGCAGAAGTTGCACAGTTGCATGAATTTCCACTGTGAAGTGTTGCTCTGAAAACTGATGCCCAAAGGCTCAAGTCAAGTTAGACATATAGTACTTTTTTTTT
>NW_015510693.1:21792-22877 GCF_001515645.1 Sinocyclocheilus grahami
TGAGCTGGGATGGGTTCAGGTCCTGAGGGAGTGAGGCACAAAAATACCCCACCCAGACATGCCTGTCTACTGTTTATATCAGTGGGACCGTTTATAATAGTGGGGATGAATCATCCTTGTCTTAATTTAGCATAGATCCACAGCCGGCTCTACTCTATACTAAATTAACTAGCACTCATTTAAATCCGGAGTGATATTTGAAACAGAAGCATATTTAAACATGTGAGCCAAAATTAGAAGCTGGCTGCTATACTGATATGCAAAGCACATGCTTCTAAAGATCTACTGTAACTAAAAGTATTTGTTTTTAATTTGCAAATTACTGCACTGTTTTTAAAGCAGGTGATTAGATGAAGCCTAGCATGAGGATGAGATTATTCATAAGCTCTCCTATGAGCAGCTTTTGCCTCATGAGATGTATTGTTTTTATTTGATTCATTCTTAAATGCTTGGAGGAATGTTGGTAAATGTCATTTATCACCTCTTCCAGCAATTTTGGTGTCTCAAATGTGAACCAGGGAATTGAGGCTCATCTTTATACATAATATCTCATAAAGTGTATGGTACAAATGATGACCACTATTAAAAAGGTGACAAAGAACGTAGATGGGATGGATGCAAGCATTATTGGTATGCAAATGTGCCTTTTTGAGACTGATCGTGTATCTGTTTAAAAAGCCAGCATCGAAAATTACAGTCTTCTTTTAGTCATGTAACTGTCAATCAGAGCACACTATCAGAGCACACTCTTATAATATAATTCATTCCATTTTCACTCCTGGTCAAAATGTGTCATCTATGAGTGTGTATGTTTACATGGTGTACAACTCCTGCTGTCTTTGAGTCTTGCTGTGCACAATTCCTAATATTCCCAAAAATATTTCACTATGCTCACAATTTACTCACCTTTAGTTTAATATTCTAATATTCAGTTAATTAGTTAATTAATGCATATAATCACCAAAATTGAATGAAAGGCACAAAAAAGCCATACGTTTTTCATAGTTATTGTTAGGCCATTTCATAAATAGTTGTATACATAAATGTATCCAGAATCATGCAGTTCTATTTTGCACACAAACAGC
>NW_015510693.1:24167-24627 GCF_001515645.1 Sinocyclocheilus grahami
TTAACAAAACGTTAATGCAATATAATGTTATAATGGAATATATAATGTTATAACTAGTTTTATAACTGATTTAGTCACATTGTTGCTTTATTGGGATTTACTGTTCACTCACACGTGACTTACCAAATATGTAGACAGCTGAGGACAGCAAAGAGAAGGCCTGCAGCCAGAGCCACGGGTACCGCGAGCAGCAGGGAAACGATGCGGTAAAACCAGAGTCGAGACACTTCATACAGAGCATGACTCCACAGCCACACCTTATCAAAGCTTCTCACTGAAGCAGGCTCCGCTAGCACATCCTCAAAGGTCACCTGAGTAGACACATCATCAGAAAAGCTATTTTTAGGCCGCCATAGCTTTGGACATTTTACTCGTCCTACCAACTTCTTGATAACGGATTACTCCGAGTGAATTCAAATCTGTCTTGGTCTCTACAAGACCTGCAATACCGTTGTTTAAC
>NW_015510693.1:26270-26640 GCF_001515645.1 Sinocyclocheilus grahami
ACAGATTTGGAGAAATTTGGCATTACATCACTTGCTCACCAATGGGTGCCATCAGAATGGGAGTTCAAACAACTGATAAAAACATCACAATAATCCACACAACTCCAGTCCATCACTTAACGTCTTGTGAAGTGAAAAGCTGCATGTTTATAAGAAACAAATCCAGGTGTTTTAACTTTAGGCCATCGCTTCTGGACAAAATATGTATCCACAATTCATAATAATGCTTCCTCCAATGAAAAATCCATTCCCTGTTGTCCTCTCACATTAAAATCCACTGACATATTTCTTTAGAACTGTTTTCACGTGTAAACAGTGCTTGATCTGTGCATGTTTCTCTCCTGATTCAGATGAGACAACTTTTTTTTTT
>NW_015510694.1:0-963 GCF_001515645.1 Sinocyclocheilus grahami
ACAGTTTGATATGATCGTCTATCTGTTTATTTTGATGGTTGTCCGAGCAGATCTTCTGTCATGTGAACAAACATCGACAGCAAAATCCCGCATAATCTCTCTGTAAACATGTTATCTGGGACTGTTGTGCATCAACCATTGCATTGATGACACGCAAGAAGACCGTTCACTTTTGACATGCCTTTATTAAGCAGAAACGAATTTATAAAAATAGATATGTATAAGTGTATTACTCAATAGACCATTCAATATCGTACAGACAGGAAAATGCAATGACATGGACAGTTTCATTTAATTTCCCCTCGAACAATGTTGCTTAACAAGAAAATATTCAAACAAATTGCAGCCCATTTATAACAACAGCCTGACGCTACATTTATTTGCACCAAAGAACAAGAAAAAAAAACCTACTGCAAATATTGCAGAAATCCTCTGTGGTATGTTTCCACAGCTTCAGATCCCACTTTTTCTTAATGGTGTGAAACATTCAGGTGTGTTTTATCCAGAAGTTATACTGCTGGGTGAGTCGATGAAGCTGCACATGAAGGATGAACAGGTGAAAGTGATTTTTCTCTGGTTTCTCGGTGTTCTTATGACTCTGAGAGTCCATGAACGACGCTCAGACCCTGGTGCTGCTGTTTGCTCAGAGGACTCTTTCTTTCTACAGCTGGAGCCAAAAGAGAGGAGTGTTTATGTAGCAAACCAGATGTAAACGAGCCATTCAGCTGTTTGTAAAGTCCATACTTCCTTAACAATGTCAGTGTGACCTACATTGTATTTTTGGGGTACAAAACTGGCAGCTGTGGTACAATGGAAGGCCACAAATGTCATAAAAGTTCATTAAAATTGGTCTAAAATAGTGTTACAAGGAAATAATGCAATAAACATGAACTAAATAACATAAAATGCAATATAAAACACTCCAATGCACAAAATAAGAACTACATGAAGAACATTTTAAAT
>NW_015510694.1:2400-2643 GCF_001515645.1 Sinocyclocheilus grahami
CCCAAAGTTGGGTTGAAACAACCCAGCATTTTTTAGAGTGAATGATTTCAAGATGCACTCTAGTAAAACCTAAGATAAAGGACTGAACTTCAAATTGGCTCAGTCTGAAAATACGTGCTTCATATGCAAACAACATTGGTCACATTTAGAAAGAGAAACACTAAAATGCATGATCAGACTTTTGTGAGAGCGTTTGAATTTTTTAGTTAATTAAATTAAATTAGATTCAAACGCGGGCCTCAC
>NW_015510694.1:8563-9961 GCF_001515645.1 Sinocyclocheilus grahami
GAAAGGAAAACTTGAAATCGCATCATATGACCCCTTTAAGTCTTCTGTGTAACCAACAGAACAACAGTGACTTCTCAAAGCTACTGCTACAGAATGCTACAGAAATGTTGCGGTCATTATATTCCGTCACTAGATGGCGCTCTTACCCAAAACAACGCTACATGAAGCATGCGAACACAAATCTGTTTTTTAACCCTCATGTTGTGTTCAGGTCATTTTGACCCGGAGAGGATTTTCTTTTTTCCAGAAAATGCTGGTTAGTGTCATCGCGTTGGACTACAACCCTACTGTCTTTACACCAAGGGTATTTCCCCTCTTTTTTGGGGGGATTTTCTTCCCGTCATTTTACATTTGTGGTGTTCTCGTGCCTACAAAAACTGCTTATATATTTCCTGCTGTGCTGTATTAGGCCTATTACCAAATCTTAGATTCAATCTTTTTGTCAACTTGCTTTCTTTCAATTAGCATAGTTTATTTATTTATTTATTTATTTTATTTTTGGAACTGATTGATAGTAGGCCTCGTTGATCTTGAGCAGTTCCAATAACCTTTGCGCATTAAAAGAAAAAGTTTATAAATATATTGCATCCAGATATTTCAGCTGTTCGACGCTCATGCATTTCAGAACACAATTCTTTCTTCAATTTACGACTTCCTTTAAAACCTCTTTGAGATTTGTTTCATGTTTTCTTGAGAGCTTGATCGGTGTACATAGTGCTTTGAATACTAAATGCATAGAAACTTCAGTCTCACTGTAGCCTATTATTCATTACAGCAAGTACAATACGTCTTTTTTGACCGCAGGAAATGATATCTAAAGTACTGGAGAAAACTCCAAAATATTTGGCTATGAATGTCTAATTTGGTTTTTATAAGGCAGTCAAAGCTCCAAACATGAATGAAGGACTCGTTCATTGAGGCCAGTTGAATTCCATGACAACAAGGAGCGCGCTCACTTTTATTTGACCAGTTTGGGTGTATTGTTGCGAGGGCGTCAATCAACCATTATTTCTGCGCCCCAAATAAATGCAAAACCTGATCTAGCACAAAAACTTCCAGAGGGAGCCTTTCATTGGTCTATTGTCCAGAGCTTAGCTGTTGGTTTGTAGATGTGTTTGCACAGTCCGACCACCCATGACGCACGCAGAGCCCACTGAACATTCACATCACATATACTGTCAGAAAGAGAACCAGAGCCTCCCAAATCATTTCAGATGATAGAAATAACACTGAATAAACGAATAAGGCGTTCAGAGTCGCCTATAAGGCACAACATAAAGTTATCTGACCAAAATGTTAACCAACTCGTGTAGACTTAGATATTCTTTTGCATAGAAATGTCTTTACAAACAGTTTTGTGCACCTAAAAATATACAAAGTTCTAATGAAAGAAAAATA
>NW_015510694.1:10142-11633 GCF_001515645.1 Sinocyclocheilus grahami
AATTAACCTGAATTTACCCTAAAATACTCCCTACGTAACTTCTAAAATAAAATAAAATAATAGCTTAACCATACAAACATATGCAACTGATTCTTTATTGATTTGTAAAACATTGTAATGCATTTCGGTCTAAAAACGAATGAATAAATAAAATAAATGCATTGGGTTGTGATCATTCTAAAACAAGTATGCGGTGAAGTATGTCGATATAGCGCGCAGTGCTTCAGCCATCAGTTTCAAACATCTGAATGCATCATTAACGAAAAGCTTTTAAGCACCACACGAAGTATCAATGACCTACAGCATATAGCACGAGTTCTGAAGGAGGTCAGTAACAGGATTCTGCTCTTGTCGTCAAATATGGGTCGGTTTGCTTGATGAATTTAGCACTTGACTTAAGCTCTAATCAAAATATTGACCAAAAAGGTTTCCATAATTTGCGCACTTGCCATTTTAAAGAACCCCATTTCATCGCGGACAGCTCATCATCCACAGCATACAACGTTTCCGACCAATCGGGCGTTGCGTTGTAAATGTAAAATGCGTGCGTTTTTTAAAGAGAATTATAACGGAGGGTTTCCATTTGCGCCACGGACGCTTCTGACATGTAAATGAGTTCGGGTGGTTTCTCTCCCCCCTTTTTCGTGTTTTAGTCGTGTCACCTCATCCCACTCATGCATTTCTGATGTTCCGCTGATAGAAGCTCAACTCACTATTTCACACCCGCAGAAAGCGCTCGAGCACTTGACTCCAGAGATCCGCCCTCGATCGTCAAGGCCTTTTTGGACGCTTTTCCGCCGGTCCGACACTCATCTGAGACCTTAAATGGACCAGACTAATGGATTGGTTTGATCAAGCACTGTAGCATCCGAGGAGCATCTGTGATCCGTGCGTGTGTGCGCTGTCCAATCCGGCGGATCTTCATTATTTATAACTCACCGGAGCGCTTTTGGAGAGATTGAGATTTCACTCTCACTTTATATTGGTTTGGAAAATGTCCCTAAAGAATTCCAAGTCAGGATTTTCTGTCCGCGATATTTTAGACCTCCCGGACACGAACGATGAGGGATCGGTGACTGAAGACACTGAGGATGAGGCGGATGAAGGGCTTTCTGGAACTCAGCAGCGCGCATGCTCTAGAGATGCGCTTTGGCTCGGATCTCCATGTGGCCACAAATATCCATGTGCGTTTATGCGTTTTAATCATTTAAATAAACACTTAAAGCTGGTGTTTTGCTATTTTGATATCTTAAAAACTTTAAAACATTCGAACCAAATAAAACAACACAAAGTGCAAAAATATTCTACGGAATTCAAAGAAAAGCATTCATCATGCATTTTTATGATGATGGTTTTACGCATTTACGCAATTACTCTCTTAAAAATAAAGGTTAGCGATGGTTCCAAAACTTAAACAACTACATAAAGGTTCTTTATAGTAGGAAAATGTTCTTTAGATTATTGAAACGTTCTTCACACTACACTCTAAAA
>NW_015510695.1:0-354 GCF_001515645.1 Sinocyclocheilus grahami
GGAGGTGAAAATAAAAGGTATGAGAAACTACTGTCACATTAGGAAAAGGTCATCTCAGTACTCTAACAAAAATACTAACAGATATTAGCACTGGCGCCTTTATAAAAATAGAAAGTAAAAATCAAGATTTTAAACAGCTGTTTTAGTAACTTAAAAAATGATCAATTTCAAAATAACTTAAAAGACTACAGTTTGTATGAGTATGTTTCAGAATATTTACAAATTAAGAACTGAGAATCATCAAAAACTGAGAGTAGACTAAATTATTGTATACAGTATCATATAGAGAGTATTAAATGCTCAGTGATATCTGTCACAATAACCATTAAAAATCAATCATTTGTATAATAAACA
>NW_015510695.1:19549-20196 GCF_001515645.1 Sinocyclocheilus grahami
TTTCAATGTCAAAGAACTCTATATGAACACAAGTTTCTAAATAAGTACAAAATCTGTTATTTTCTCTCATTGTTTGGATGTAGTTAAACACCCTCAGATGCAGCAAAATCATCTGGGTCATGTTTGCATTTTCTTCTGTCACAAACAAAAATATAAAAATCCAATAAGGAGCGCAAACACAAATGACAGCTATCAGTAATCCAGCCATTCGAGTCAGGTAATTGCTTCTTTTAGTTTAAACAATAATCTTTAGTCCATTGTTGTGACTGTGTTTTGGTCAGCTCTATTGTTGGCTTTATAGAGCTGACCACCTAAAGTCTGTTAGATCATATCAGATCATATCAGATGTCCGTTTATTGGAAACTACAATCCACCAACATATGGTAAGAAGTTGTAAAATTAGCTGTTAAAATAAAATGGTTCTACTGATTACAAAGGATTATGATAATATAAGTTAATGTTGTATTACTGATATGATGAGACTCTTCACATTTCCTATTTACAAGATACACTGAGATATGTCTCAGTAAGCAGCTATGCTGTAAATACATGCTTTATGATATTACTTTAATGTTGAGCTTTGTGATCAGAACTGCCAAAAAGTTTGATTATGACCATCACACACTTACACAAAGCTCACCACACCT
>NW_015510695.1:21032-22509 GCF_001515645.1 Sinocyclocheilus grahami
GATCCGCAAGTCTCACGTCTCGTCAGCCCCGTAACAGTATGTGACACAATGTTTATTTATTAATCCACTTGCTCTTGCTGTGTAGAGTCCACTGTCTGTCTTCTGCATGTTCTTCAGTGTCAGAGAGAAGGTTGTATCATTGAAATCCACTCTGTTCTTGTAGGAATCGTGAGGTTTTACTCTTTTGGAATCACTGTTATATCTAACTATACTCTCTGATTTATTAATGATCCAGGATAAAAGATCAAACTCTGGTAGTTGTTGTTGTGTCTGTATATCCAGTTGAACAGAAGCTCCCGTCTGCACAAACACAGAGATCTCAGCACTGAACCCTGAGGAGAGAGAAAGATACTTGTTTTCTGAGTGCAGCTGGTGAACACACTAGACCCATTGTACATTAGATTTTTTTCTGAAATTGGAATGATCAAGAATATTAAAGTTTGAGTTTGATTTTAATATTAATGCCATTGTCGTATTCATGAAAAATCAATAAAATAGCCCTGATTTGTGAAAAAAATGCCTAATATTTTGAAAAAAAATTTGGAATGTCTTTGAAGTATGAAGATTTTAAAAATGATATACAGTATGCATCAGCTTTAATGCACTTATCAAATAACAAAAGCAGAGTACTCAAAATGTATAATTTAACTCACAGTCTGCAAAGCAGTGGAAAAAATATGTTCAAATACACATTTTCAATGTCAAAGAACTCTATATGAACACAAGTTTCTAAATAAGTACAAAATCTGTTATTTTCTCTCATTGTTTGGATGTAGTTAAACACCCTCAGATGCAGCAAAATCATCTGGGTCATGTTTGCATTTTCTTCTGTCACAAATACACAAGAAGATGTTATTGTAGAATGCACACCTTAAAGGCACAAAATGTACGATTTTTTAATTAAAATATCCAAAAACCACTAGAACAGTGTTATATATTTTGCTGACGTGTACTTACATTATCCCAAATGTTTCGAAGAATGTTTAAATCCAGAGAAATAAGCAATTTTAACTAGTGACACTGACCGTGTCCATAGTGTCATTGTGTTGCCTGCCAATGACGTCATAACCCCTCGATTTCCAAACATCTTTGGTGTTTTTTGAAACACCAAAGATGCTTTAATATGTTGTGCGGTTTATTAGACAGGTGATGACCGCACAGAGGAGCATTATAACAGAACTTTCAAATGTATCTAGTATGATAAAACAGCGCTGCTTTTCCCCCCCACATACGCACGACCGGAAGGAGCGGAAGCGGTCGACTGTGGCATAATAAAAGCGCCGCTGCTTTCGAGCCATGCGTCACGCTCGTTCAGCGGCCTCGTTTCACTTTGACGGCTTTCAGCCTCACCCTGCTTCATTCTACTACATTAACAAATCATTAGCTCATCCATGAACATGATTTCTGCCCGAGTCCCGTCGGATTGCATCGGCTGTGGGGATGAAGATGACAACTCCCATGATTCCACACTCAGTCA
>NW_015510695.1:22555-31181 GCF_001515645.1 Sinocyclocheilus grahami
TTAGAATGTTATGAGTTTAGAAATATTCAGGAAAGGTAAAACAAAAAGGCACGTAGATTCTCAGAATCAACTTCTTGTAGAAACAGAAACAGACCACTAACAACAAACTTTATCAATAGGCAGAAGAGATGCAGAGGTCTGACAAAAAATTATCAGCTTTCCCAGTGTTTACTCATTCTCAGTCCAGTGTTTACTTACTTTCTCTTATTTATTTTCTGTTTCTTCATCTGTGAGTGTATTTACAGGTTTACAGGTCTACATTATGTACTTCGATTAACAGTGCAGAGTTTATTAACCTTCTCTGTGTCAGTCTTCCAGCTCACTGGCTCACTGGGGTTACATATGATGGAGTCACCACTGCAGCTCAGTCTTAGAGTGTGATTATCAGAGGATCTTGAGGTCTTCTTGAGAACAGCTGCAACTAAGCTGACGGTAATGTTACTTCTGTTACATGTAAAGTAACAGGGTTCAGGACTGGACCAGTTTGAGTTGACAATCAGGACTGGAGCTTCCACTGCATCTGAAACACACATGCATTAAAATGTTTAAGGTCACATACACAGATTGAGTAAACTAAACATTAAGAATTAAAAATTACATTTAAGAGAGAATAAAACTCACTTCACTTTAGTGATTGTCACCATTAATTAAATATTTATCATAGTAAAATGACAGGATTTTGTACCTTTGTTGTATGTAAGAAGAACAAATGACAGGAGCAGCCTAAATGTCATCACATCAAACAAAAACCTGCGAACAAACAATGATTCTGTGCATGTAACAATGAAGGAAGTTAAATATGTTAAGTAATGTGACTTCAGCTTCATAAAAGCGGAAGAATCTCTGTATAGTTTCCACTTAGTGTTCATTCAAACCTAAATATTTTCGCATTACACAAAACAGTTGGACCCCTGCACTCACTCTCTGAAATAAAGGTACAAAAGCTGTCACTGTGGCGGTACCCTTTCAAAAGGTACACTTTTAGGTTCTAATATGTACATTTTAAGTACTAATATGTACCACTCCAGTGACAGATGTTTGTGAGAGTGTGGGAGATGATGAAGAGGTCCCCATTAGGTGACAGTCTAAGAGCTGCTGTGAAATGCCAGACATATCAGTGAGGTTGTATGATGCTATTTTGGGCATAGGGTTGCACTGTTGTCTAAAATATGGCTGCGTACAGAAATCTGACTTCCTGCTTTCAGTTCCTGACTCATGACTGGTCCCCCCAAAGTTGTTAAACCTCTTTTAGTTTGTACTGTAAGTCATGATTTATGATTGGTCATATTACATTTATTTGTTCCCTTGTTTTAATTCAATCAAAACAAGGGAACAGATGAACATTATAAAAGCAAGGGAACAAATTAGTGTACAAATTCTTAATTTGTGGCCATGATTATCTAAAATGAAGGAAATTCGTTTCAAAAACAAGGGAACAAATTCTTACTTTGTGGGAATTAATTCTTAATTTGTGGATAAATGTATTTTTTTGTCTGCATGATGTGCGGGTCTCAGTAAGCTTCATCAGTGTTTTCTCAGGTAAAGATATCTCAAGACTAAACCAAGAATCAACAAAAGCTTAATTTAATTACGATTAAAAATAAATAAATGTTTCACTGGACGAGAAACAAATGGTCAGAAATAAGATTAAATGTCACCATCTAGTGGTTTTCAGTCAAAATGGACTGAAAAAACTTGTAATTTGGCAACTCTACAAGTAATACTTGCGGTATAAGTCATGTTTGTACTGGATATGTTAGAATTCAAATGCATACATGTTAAATATAACATGAGAGGTGAGGTCAATATTATACCTATTTGCTCATTTTCATGTGGGGTTAGTTGTCACACTCTTTTTCATTTCTGTTAATATTGCTCACTTTGGGGTTCTTTTTTTTTTTTAGAAGTTATATGTTCTGTGTAACAATATCAAATTCAGAATTCACACAAAAAAATTCAGAATTCACACAAAAATATTAAGACAGTTTGGTTGTGGATGTTTGAAAGCAATATATTAAACCAATGCTAGAGAATACAACAACGTTGGCTGAATAGCAGAACGGCATACCTTTTTTTTAACCATATAGAGATATGGCAAAGAATAGTAAGAGTCTGTAACATGATGGCGACTACTGCAAAGGAACTACAAACATGACACAAGAAACAGGAAACAAGAACAGAATGGGGCAAAATGCAATTTAAAAGTCAATATAAAGTACAGCGGTAAAGTAAAGCACAAGAAATACAAAACATGGGGCATGTAACAATGGATGCCATTTTGAGATCAAGTCTTGTGACAACTTCCCCATGTATGACAAATAGCCAGTTTCATTTTAAGTGTCATCGGGTGAAATGGCGGATGGTTTCTTCTTTGGTTGTTTGTACACCACTGAATAAACTGTATGGTCTATTCCAGGGGGATTGTAGGTTTTTGGTGTTGTCCTAATGTGCAGTAGACTGTGATGGGTCGATTATCTCCCGTTTTCTCTCGTCTCTGGTCTTTAGCCTAATGAAATGCATCGAGAAAGTGTTTTTTTTTAATCCCTCACTGAGTTGTAAATATAGATTATTGGAGAACGTTTTACAAAAAAAAAAAAAATTTGTTTTTCTACTTCAGATTTTCATGCTTAATTTTAAGTTACTTGTGTTACATGCTAGCCCTTTTAGTCTAGAGGTAATGGACCTAGCAGTAACATTTTTGGAGAGAGAAAGCACAGGGACCTCTTGTCTCCAGCCCCAATAACACACCTCCAAACAAAAAGAAAATATTTAACTTTTTATTCAATCATAAGAAAAAGATAAAAGGAAACATAAGCTTCAGGAGGGGGCTTTTTTTTTTACACAAAGATACATCCAATAATCAACTATAAAAGAAGCAACCTTGTGTTTAGAATGGAAAATAATATATTCTGACACTATTGTAGGATATCATATTCCAATATCCTAGCTGTTTATGGAATGTACATCATGACTGTGCGTGACTAAAACTTTGCACATAAATTTATGACAAAAAAAACACATTTATATATAATTAACAATTGTATCTTCTTTTTAAATACATAAACATTTTATTTGACTACCTATCCTTTATAGCATTGCACAGAATGTCTTTTGACCTGAACACAGCAAACAAAATTACACTCACCTATGACAGATACTCTGTATGTAACAATATTGTTGTCTGAGTCTCCACTTGCTCTTGCTGTGTAGAGTCCACTGTCTGTCTTCTGCATGTTCTTCAGTGTCAGAGAGAAGGTTGTATCATTGAAATCCACTCTGTCCTTGTAGGAAGAGTGAAGTCTTACTCTTTTAGTTTCACTTGTATATCTAACTATAATCTCTGATTTATCATTTTTCCAGGATAAATCATCAAACTCTGGTAGTTCTTGTGTCTGTATATGCAGTTGAACAGAATTTCCTGTTTGCACAACCACAGAGATCTCAGCACTGAACCCTGAGGAGAGAGAAAAATGCCCATTTCGGAAAAATGTGTACTAGAGGCCAAGTGAATTCACCAGTAGTTTTATTATGCTATTAGCATAATAAAAATGTAATGCTATAATGCACATACCTGGAGCTATTTGTCTCTGCTTACACAAATAAACAATAGGAAGGAAAGATTGTCCTTCAGACTTATACTATGTACTCTGTTTCAAACTGATTGTCTCACATTTTTGTTATTAATAATAGTTTTAATGCAGACAGCATATGAAAAGAAAATAATATATGGTTGTTTTGTTGCATTTCTTGTTACATACATATTATATAATATTACATATTTTAATGAACATGTGTTTTACCTGTTTTGAAGGTTAGAAGACAAAGAAGAATTCTGAGTCTGTGATTTATTGCCATTGTCATGAATTAAAAACTTAAAAAGAAACAGAACTCAAAATCACTGCTGCTGCATTGACTTCCTAATAGATACTGAAGATCACTCAGAAAAGAAACCAAATTCCTGAAACCAAATACAGCAGCAAATTCTGTTACTGGCGTCAAGATGCATGTAAGCTAAAAAAAGAGGAAACTGAGGAAACTGCAAAGTTGTTTAAAAATAGTGAAATGTCTCATGAAAGAGTTTTAGCTCAGCTTGGTCTGTGATAGAAACATGAGCAGTATGGAGTCAGTTGAGACTCCAGCAAAAACACTTCCTACTCCTACTCTGCAGTATGTGTGAATTTACTATTGCACTAATAAAGCAAAAGTTGATCAGAAATGGGAATATCCTCATAACATTTGATTTAGGTGAAAACAAAAACTACACAAGTGATAGTATGGCAATATACAATATGTAAGGATCTGCATACTTAAAGGGATAGTTCACCCAAAAAATGAAAACTGTCATTCCCCTTCAGGAACTCGAGCTGCGTCGAGTCGCTTTGGGAACGCCCTTGCGTGACCGCGTTCTGAAGCACGTGTCAAATCCGTCCAATGGAGCAGCGAGACATCACGGGCAGGGTGACGTAAGCACCAGAAAGCATAAAAGCACATCCGGCCGGGTGCAAACCAGCTTCTGCTCTTCAGTAGCGCTCTGTGTATGTGTCTGTCTATTTACTGTTGTCTGTCCGCACAAGCACTCATATATATATAAAACAATGAGAAAGTCTATGGCGAGCCTGAACACAGCAAACAAAATTACACTCACCTATGACAGATACTCTGTATGTAACAATATTGTTGTCTGAGTCTCCACTTGCTCTTGCTGTGTAGAGTCCACTGTCTGTCTTCTGCATGTTCTTCAGTGTCAGAGAGAAGGTTGTATCATTGAAATCCACTCTGTCCTTGTAGGAAGAGTAAAGTTTTACTCTTTTAGTTTCACTTGTATATCTAACTATAATCTCTGATTTATCATTTTTCCAGGATAAATCATCAAACTCTGGTAGTTCTTGTGTCTGTATATGCAGTTGAACAGAATTTCCTGTTTGCACAACCACAGAGATCTCAGCACTGAACCCTGAGGAGAGAGAAAAATGCCCATTTCGGAAAAATGTGTACTAGAGGCCAAGTGAATTCACCAGTAGTTTTATTATGCTATTAGCATAATAAAAATGTAATGCTATAATGCACATACCTGGAGCTATTTGTCTCTGCTTACACAAATAAACAATAGGTAGGAAAGATTCTCCTTCAGACTTATACTATGTACTCTGTTTCAAACTGATTGTCTCACATTTTTGTTATTAATATTAGTTTTAATGCAGACCACATATGAAAAGAAAATAATATATGGTTGTTTTGTTGCATTTCTTGTTACATACATATTATATAATATTACATATTTTAATGAACATGTGTTTTACCTGTTTTGAAGGTTAGAAGACAAAGAAGAATTCTGAGTCTGTGATTTATTGCCATTGTCATGAATTAAAAACTTAAAAAGAAACAGAACTCAAAATCACTGCTGCTGCATTGACTTCCTAATAGATACTGAAGATCACTCAGAAAAGAAACCAAATTCCTGAAACCAAATACAGCAGCAAATTCTGTTACTGGCGTCAAGATGCATGTAAGCTAAAAAAAGAGGAAACTGAGGAAACTGCAAAGTTGTTTAAAAATAGTGAAATGTCTCATGAAAGAGTTTTAGCTCAGCTTGGTCTGTGATAGAAACATGAGCAGTATGGAGTCAGTTGAGACTCCAGCAAAAACACTTCCTACTCCTACTCTGCAGTATGTGTGAATTTACTATTGCACTAATAAAGCAAAAGTTGAAAGAAAAATGAAAACGGTCATTATTTACTCACCCTCAAGTTGTTCCAAACCTGTATGAGTTTTTTTTCCCTTCTTTATGCTGAACACAAAAGAAGATATTTTCAAGAAAACTGCTGGTCCTCTTTGACTTCCATAATATGGAAAATACAAATACAATGGAAGTCAGTGGAGACTAGCAACCATTTAATTATCCTTTAGACGTTTTTTTTTTTTTTTTTTTAAATATTAGTTCATGTTAAATAATGTAGTTAACTAATTATAACTAATGGTATCCCAAAAAACATATCTTAAATGCAGATAAAACATGTAGGGCCATATATTCTTACATATACTGTAATATTTCCGTCTGGTAGACTACCCTAAGTCATGTTTTGGCTTTGTGTGAAAAACAGACCAAAATATCACCCACTCTTTCCATTTGAGTCAAAAAGGAGTCAGAATGCTAAATGTTAATAGTGCTGAACTCATATTTAACCAGGAACATTCCCTTAATTTTGCAAAAAAGGTTTCCCATGGCTATGAGAGAGAGGCATGACGCGTCACCTTTATTTACTCATTCTCCAATGATTATATAAATTCAATTAATATTATGAGCCGTTTCAGTGCAAACAAAAAAGTACAATAAAGTCAGAATACAGTTAATTAAACAAACAAACAGTTTAATGGTAATAAGGAAATTTCAACAAAACAATTATCACTCATATTATCACTCATTACTAATGAAAGACTTAAATTTGCATGCTTGACATAACATTCTAAAAATATGTTAAAAAGGATGTTAAGTAAGCAGCAGTAATCTCTTCTGTTTATAGCTGAAATGTCTGAATTCTTTCTGCTATGCAAAGTTAAATATCGTCTTCTGTTAAATAATGTAGTTTTGCCTCTTTTTTAAGTGATATGTTGTGATAATTTTGCTATACAATTTTGACAAAGATAAAAAAGCAGATTTGAAAAAAATGGGAGCCACTGATTTGTGTAGATGAATATTTTTGATGTCTGACATAAATAAATAGAACTATACTACATGACAACATATCAATGATGTCTGTGAGCTTAATGATGAACAGTAATTTGAAGCTTACCTCAACAGGAGCATAGACTGTATTACCTTCTACTACCTCCTCCTGGGCACCTGTGAGGTTTAAAATGTCCAGCGATATATTAATATTAAGACTTATCACATAATAAAGAATATGTTCAAATATGCATCTAAAAAAAATAGCATGTGGTTTAGTAAGATATTTTTTTATATTGACTGTTAATTCCAAACTGAGTTTCTTTAGTTTTATGTTATGTGGAACTTCTGCATCTGAGGCTTTCCTCATGTACTCCCATAGTTTAAACCATTTCATATAAATGAAGATTCATTCGGGATTTTGCATATCAGTGTTTTCTTGAGAAGGTTTAATTACAAAATAAGCAGCAGTAATCTCTTCTGTTTATACCTAAAACTTTAGTAGTTATGAATTTGTTGCATTTGTTTTGCTTTTACTACTTATTCTCAATATTATTGAATGATTGTTTGCTATTCCTTCTTTTTTTGGCACCAGCAAAGAACAAATATGTTTCTGTCCTCATCATAGTTACAAAACATTGTGACGTTTAAACCTGAACAGGATGGGTTGAGTTGTGGTGAATATGGAATCTAAAAATTAAGTTCTAAACGGCAAAAATGAGAATGTACTGTTTAAGATAAATATTGTTCTTAAAGATATTTACTTGTTAGTTACTAACTGGTTAGTACTAAGGGTGTATAAATGATCTGATCAGAGCATATTCTGTAGATACAATCATTTTTAAAAGTGGAAGAACACCGTTTTCTACAATATTACAATTGACTAAAACAGAAGAAATAGCACCATCATTCTTTTTAATTACTTTACAAAAGTAGGTCATTTATCAAATTGGTGAACAGAGATCAGTTTTTCATAGAGAATTTATGTGAGGCAACTTGGACATACCTTTTTTACACTTGCAGTATATAAAGACTATAATACATATTATCAAAATGCACACTGCCACTGAACCAACTGACCACAGGAGAAATGAATCAGCCTCAGTCTCTGGAAAAAGAGACATATATCAATAAGAAATACAGCTGACAGATCAGGTTTTCAGAGTTCACACTACAGTTCAGCAGTTAGACTTAGTAAACAAAATAATATACAGTAATTGATTTGTGAGCTAATGTGCATTGTTTGTGTGTGTATTTGGCCAGATACCATTATTAACACAAAGCTGTGTAATATTTAATCTGTCTTCTTTCCAGCTGACAGGGTTGCTATGGTTACAGAAGATGGATTCCTCACTGCAGAACAGGATGAGAGTGTGGATCTCATGTGATGTTACTTCCTCTGGAGAGCAGCTGTTGTTCTGATAGCTAGAGGTAATCATGAGATCATGAGCTCTGCATGTGAAGTTCACAGTACAGAAGTTACCGCTGGACCAGTTTGAGTTCACAGTCAGGACAGGAGCCGCCACAGCATCTGCAAGAATATATATTCCACAAAGATATATCAGATTAGTTAGTCTAGTTAGATTAGTTGATCAACTGTGTTTAAAATAGCATACTCTCAAACTTTTGTTAGATATTGTAACAACAACCTGCATTTTTAATCCTATTCATAATTTTTGTTTGTATTCATCACAGCAGTGCTTTTGCCTTTAATCCGATAGAGGCTAGACTAATACCAAAACTTTATTTTACCACATATAATTCTTGACATCATCTGTGTGTAAAGCATGATTGGAAAATGTGATTAATTTTACCACTTGTACTATATAATACTGTACAGAGTAAATACATCAACAAAATTAAGTCTTATGAGCTGAACACACAAAGCAAAATCACACCCACCTATAACAGATACTCTGTATGTGTCACGAATCCGGTCCATGAACTTTCCTTTTCATTGAC
>NW_015510696.1:0-1409 GCF_001515645.1 Sinocyclocheilus grahami
TATATATATATATATATATATGATATTAATATAAAGAGCTTTTTACCTTGTTGCTGTGGTCCTCTGCTCGTGTGCACAGAAGCGAGCCACCTGTTTGAAAGCAGCAAGAGAGATCCAGGCTTATTTGCAAGTCACGGGTCTGTCATGCAAATGCACAAGTGTTATAATGCACATTAAATAGTCAGCATGACGCACCAAAGGAGGCGTAGCGCTTGATTGACATCAGAGTTTTCAATACTTCTTTCAGACTCTCTCCCTCCCTCCCACACTGCCTCCATATCTAAGGGCAACAATAACCTGGCAACCATTTACATGAGGAGCTTGATCCTCTGGCTGCAAGCACTTGGCGAAGCAGAGACTCATTGTTTCACTTCCTTTAAAAGCATGTATCATTTGGACAGTGGTTGTAAAACGTTTAATGATGCTCTTCAAACGGCAATAATCTGTGTATAATACCATGAACTTAAATGCAGGTCATGGTAAAACAACAACAACAACATTTCACATTAATCACTGACATCTTCAGGAGAAGAAAATAAGCTAAAGGATTTATAGCAGCTGTTATTTATTCAGAATGTTGCGAGGAGAGCGTTTAAGGATGATAAATACTGACCGTCGTTCAGCCCACTGCTTGGATCTTTATATCTTTATTACAGACTGTAATGCACAGCAATGAGATCGAGATGAGCAGCTCAAAATGAGAACCAGACACAAGTGATATGCTGACATTTCTTATTATAGTGACTTCAACCAATGCATGATGACTTTGCCTGTGCTGGAAATGACCAAATTGATCTAATTGTTTACTGTTGCTCTTTAATGTGCCTGGTGAATGGATAAATGTCAATATGCAATTATTTATCCATTTATCTGACCAAGACAAACTAAAAAAGACTTTGCAAAAAGAGGAACTTTATTAAAGATCAAAAAACTTTTCAACCAGACCACAACAGCTAAATCAAATGCAAATGTCCTCCCAGTTCTGCAGGGTGAAATAATCTGGTAAATGCTTTGCATTAACCCTCTCACCCATAAAACTTCTCCAGAAACTCATTCAGTTCTGTGTACGTGTTTCATGCTGAAATATTAAAAAAAGTTAAAAACACACAAACAACCTCTGAGAGAGTAAACATAAGTTAATGATGGCACTGTAATATTAAAATATAATGAAGTTCATTATTTCATATTTACATAATACTTAAAAAATCAATAGTCAATCATTTACTCGCCCTCATTTTGTTCCAAACCTCTATTACTTTCTTTCTTGTGAGGCATTATGTAGAAAAATGTCAAGTCATACAGGTTTGGAATTTCATTTTCATTTCTGGCTAAGCTAACACTTGATTTAAGATTAAAAAATACAACCGTTCATACGTTTGGGGTCAGAAACATGAAATTAATTCATAATT
>NW_015510696.1:8134-8441 GCF_001515645.1 Sinocyclocheilus grahami
GGTGATATGACAATACATATCGTGGCAATGATATAAAGTGTGAATCGACTGAACTTTTCTAAATCGTTTACATAGACAGGCCTATCGGGGTAAGCGAATATATCCACGTAGCTTTTAGTGGGCAGGAATTATTGGAACGTTGGAGGGGAAAAGCATGAATGAATGAGCAATAGAAAGTGATGTACTTGGTGCAAAGTGGAACGCCGACAAGTAGTCCTCCACTTTTGACTTAAAGGTCTTTTCACACGGGACGCGGCAAGCGGTGGAATCACCGCCCAGCTCCCGATTTCTGTCGTAGTAGAAGCGT
>NW_015510696.1:8945-10682 GCF_001515645.1 Sinocyclocheilus grahami
AAATATATTATTATGTGCCCAACAGAAGACAGAAACTCATGCTTTGGAATAACTTGTGGGTGAGTAAATAACAGAATTTTCATTTTTGGGTGAACTGTCCCTTAAAACTTATTTTATTCCATTTAGTTGCCAAAACAAGTTGATCTGTGATATTGCTATTATACAACAGTTCAATAAATAAACTTTGCTCAAAGACAGTTACAGAGTTGTCCAAAATGTTTTAACTTTAGAGGTAAAAGTACCGTTCTCATAGAATAGTGGAGTGAGGATGCTCTCCTGAGTGACAGGCTCAGGTGTGGTAAAGAACGTAATGGCAGCTGAGCCACAATCCACCAGGAGCCCAGTACCCTTGGACTGAGACATACATAATGACTAGACCAAAACAAAGAACATGTTAGATCAAATAAAACGTGATATAATCAGGTTACATAATTTATATACACACTAGTGGTTAAACATTTGGAATAAATATAGATTTTGCAGACTTTGTGGATGGTGACAATTCTTTTAATAATCCATCTGACATAGCTCAAAAATGTAATGAATTATTTGTTAATGTTGGTCATAAATTAGCTAATAATATCCCTACTGCAAATGGTGAAACCTTGGATTATATTTCAGGAAATTGTCCTATTATTTCAATTTTTAATCCACCTGAAATTCAAGAAATAAGTGAAATTATTGATTAATTAAAATGATCTTTAACGGGTCATGATAATATTTCTGTATTTCTTGTTAAACAGGTGAAATATTCAACATTGCAGCCACTTCATCACATATTTTCTCTTTCTTTTTGAAAACAGGCATTGTATGAGAGGATTTAAAAATAGCTAAAGTTATTCCTCTGTTTAAAGCAGATGATCCACAATGTTTTTAGATACAAATTCTATTCTTTACAAACATCAATATGGTTTAAAAAAAAACTAACAAAAAATTCGTCAAGAATTTACTTGTAGCATTTTTTTAGACCTGTCAAAAGCTTTTGAAACAGTTAATCATTACATTTTATTGAAAAAGTTTTATAAATATGGTTTACATAATTTTACATATAAATGGTTGAAAAATTACATTTGTAATAGAAGACAGTTTGTTTGTTTGTTTTAAGGGTTGCTATTCTAGCAAAGCAAGATTACTCTGTGGGGTTCCTCAGGGGTCCATACTTGGACCATTACTGTTTCTTATTTACATAAATGACTTGACAAATATTCTTACTCCAGTAATGTTTGCTGACGACACAACCTTAGTTCTCTCTCAATCAAATTTCAATTCATTAATTAAGAATGCAAATTATGTTCTAATTGTTTTTGCTAATTGGTTTAATTTAAACAAATTATCTTTAAATATAAAAAAATAAAATGTTATTAATTTTAGTGGTAGAAAATTATACCCTAAGAATTTATCAAAAATTACAATAGATTCTATTGAGGTGCCTCAAATGTCAACTACAAAATTCTTGGGAGTTTTTGTTGATGAGACTTAAGAGTAGGAGGTTTATGTGAGCAGTAATATACATACATCTGTCTGGTTAGGCATCTTGTTACTAAAGAGTGTCTTCTTACGTTTTACTATAGTTTAATTTATCCGTATCTTTCATATTGTAATATAATTTGGGTGAGTACATTTCCTACGACTCTTCAAAAAATGTTTATCCTTCAGATACGTTTTGTTAGGAATGCAACCCGATCAAATGCATATACATCTGCTTCTTTATTTCAGAAACTTCAGGTTCTTACTATT
>NW_015510696.1:11084-11628 GCF_001515645.1 Sinocyclocheilus grahami
TTGTTAATAGCAAGAATTGGACCTTAAAATAAAGTGTGACCAAATGTTCTTTTTAACATGTTATAATAAATGAATAAAGGATCATTTTAGTGCTTTGTAATTGTGTTTTTTTTTGTTTTTTGCTCTTTATGCATTTGATGTAACATAAGGTTTGTTTTTGGGGTACATTATCTCTGGGGTTTTGACATATGTTGTAATTAATTTGCACTCATTTACATTTATATATTTGTTATTGTGATTTAGCTTTTTCCTTAATTTCATTAGTTGTTTTTGTTACCGTTTAGGTGGAGGCTCTAAATAAGCCCTTTTGGGGTTTCTGGCTCTCCCTGCACAGTATATGGATTGTACTTTTTTGTTTTGTTTTTATTGTACATATTTTATTATTGTGCAAATAAGCTAAAAATGTTTTTATCACCGTTTCCACAATAATCTTAAGTAGCAAAAACTGGTTTCAACATCAATAATAATAACCATTACTAATATCTGAGCACCAATAATAATTGGGCACCAAATCAGCATATTAGAATGATTTCTGAAGGATCAT
>NW_015510697.1:0-949 GCF_001515645.1 Sinocyclocheilus grahami
AACTTAATTTGCTGTAAAGTTGCTTTGCAACGATTTATCATGAAATGTTCTATACAAATAAACTTGAATTGAATTGAATTATCATTAATCAATTATTTTATTGTAGAAACATTATACAACTTTTATGTGACATCAATAATAAAATCTACAGTAAGTAGTCATTAATGAATAATCAAAATTATTTATATTTGGAATCATCTGACAGACCTTGGATGTGTAATTATTAATTTATGTTAATAGATTCATTGACATTCAATAATAAACATCACATTTTACATTCAAACATAACTGTAACTGAACGCATTCTAGTACAGTGTGAACATCAGTGCTGAGAGAGAAATGATTTTACAATCTAAATTTCAGTATGGATTCCCACGAGTCTGTACATAAAGCATGCACTTGAGCTTCAGTGTCTTAAACCTCCTGTGCAACAGAAAGTGCCTTCTGTGCATAACTGTGGTTATTCTACATCCCCTTATCAAGAAAGATTGAAAAAAATTTTTTTTTTATGTCCAGACATTTTAGGTTAAAGGTCAGTTACAGTCTCAGTGGCTTTGTGTTGTCAAGTGAAATCAAGTATCACCAACACAGAACCAGAAAAACTAGTCTGGAAGTTGTTTTCGTACGGTAAACTGTATCAATGCAGAAAGGCAGATCTAAGAGCAGGCTCCAATGTTGACAGCAATGATCTTACAAAACATCATTTTCTTTTTGACGCTATGTAAAGCAGTCCAGATTTGTTGGTATTCATAAACAAAATCAGTTCCTATTTTAAATGAAGTAAAAAACTACATGAAATACTGACCACGGTATTGACCTATTAAGGCCATTTTGTACATATTAGTACAAAATTGCAATAATTATTTAAGTGGGATTGATTTCAGTACTATTGCATACATTCTATTTGTGATAATTATTTATATTAATGCACTATCAATCAAAAGTTTGG
>NW_015510697.1:6295-6752 GCF_001515645.1 Sinocyclocheilus grahami
TTTTATTTTACCCCAAACTTTTGAATGGTACTACCCAATAATGATTACCACACAAAAAATAAGTAAATAAAAATCATACAGGTCTCTGTATAAATAAGCAGCAAAACCGTTTAATAATTCACAATATTAATGTTCGAAACGAAGATAACTCGAAATGAAAAGAAGAAACTAAGTAATATAAATCTAAATTGTGGGAAGCACCAACAATACATTCATACATTTCTGTTTAAATACTGGTTGCACAAAATATATACACTGCCATTCAAAAGTCTGGGATCAGTAAGATTTTTTTATGTTTTTTAAAGATGTTTCTTATGCTCAACAATGCTGTATCTATTTGATCAAAAATACAGAAAAATAAATATTATTGCAATTTAAAATAACTTCAGTGCCACATGATCCTTCAGAAATCGTTCTAATATGCTGATTTATAATCAATGTTGGAAACAGTTGTGCT
>NW_015510697.1:8724-9034 GCF_001515645.1 Sinocyclocheilus grahami
AGATCTTTAGAGCCCATCCTCGGAAACTCTAAGGTGCAATTGCAAAGTGACATTCTAATAATAATAATATTATTTCTGAGTAATACAGAGCTCCAGAGAAGAGGTTTCCCTGTCAGCGTCCACTTTCGGGTCCGATTTAGCCAATGAAAATGCTTGCAGAAGTTTCCTCGACGATGATTGGAGAAAAGTTGCACTTGACCTCGAGGTCTGTAGCCAATCAGAACTATCTTAACCGCTTCCCACAGCTTTGAATAAAGCGAAAATATACTGTTTATTTACGCTCAATTGACATTTAATAGGGGAAATATGA
>NW_015510697.1:9044-9984 GCF_001515645.1 Sinocyclocheilus grahami
AAAAAAAAAAGGAAACCAAGAATTTGTTTGTTATAGGCCTATTAGATAACAGCTATTGTGAAATGTAGCCACAGCTCAGACTGCAGCGAAATTAAGTGTCTTGACTGGTTCACATGTATCATTATTTCCAGGTGTGTGTTCAAATGTTGTCAGCCTAATCTACTCTATTACTCAGTTTGAAAACTAACCCCCACTTTCAAGGCCGGAGGGGCATTTTTCACTGGAACAGAAAAGGACATGCCAAACAAACTCTATATACTTGACTAACATGTCAAACTAGTCCTGTGCCTCAATGAAACCCTTGTCGAATGAAGAGTTCGCATCTTTTAACAAGACCAGCCCTCTACCTGAAGTCGATAGGCTACCTGTGTGGATTACATTACACCTACCTTCAAACAGAAAAACTCTTCATCGTACAGAAGAAAGCAGCATATTTCCTAGAGACTCTTCATATGCAAGTGTGTCAATGCTGATCTCTAAACTTCATCAACTGTGGTAAGTCCTTTTCTTTTCTCCTTGATGTTATACTTGTATGATGCAGAATAAGCAGAGTGAAACTAAACTTTTCATAAATAGCAGATCAGGGACCTTTTGCTTGTTTTAAGCATCTTACAAATGTTATTGATGTTTATGCTTAAAATGAGATTAGTGCAATAATATTTGACCGGAAAACAAGACAAAAATACTGAATAGGAGAAGGATATTCTGCAGTTTGATGCTTGCAATTCTCTTCTTTTTACATCAGAAAATAATGACTCTTCATGATAATATGGACTCTGAGGAAGATGAGAATGATTCTGCACTGGATTTATCAACCAGCTGTAAGTCACAATGAATAACACAAAACAATCTGTTTACAACATCTTATGACATCTCTTATGCCATTATTATACTAACTATTCAATACAACATTTTAACTGACTATCAGATAAGGAAGATC
>NW_015510697.1:10716-11629 GCF_001515645.1 Sinocyclocheilus grahami
TTTTTTTTGTAGGCAAGACCATCAGGGAAAATACCCCAAAAAGAACAAAAATCATTTTTTGTAATTTAACATTGTCATGAAGGATGACTAAAGCATTTTATGAAGCATATTAAGCATTTGTCATAATCAGATCACATAAGATTTGGAAACTTCATGTAGTGTCACCCTGATACTTACATTTTAATTACATTTGTCAAGTTATTAAAGTGAACATGGACAGACTATAAGGGTTAAACAGTTATCGTAAACTCTTTCTGTGTGATTAAAACCTTGATATTTCATGATTGTGGCAGAGGAATTGCGCATCATGTTACTGGGTGCTAGAGGGTCTGGAAAAAGTTCCACCGGAAACACCATCCTCAGGTGCAATGCTTTTAAATCAGACATGCAGCTGAGCAGAGTCACACAGTTCTGTGAAAGAGCATCTGGGAACATCAACGACCGGCCCGTGGCCATAATCGACACGCCAGGTCTGAACAGGATCGGCCATACAGAAAGGGAAGTGACCCGAGAGATCCTAAAGTCCATCTCTCTGTATACTCCAGGTCCACACGCGTTTCTGCTGGTTATGCCTGTTGGGAACTTAACTAATGATGACAAAAGCATGCATAAACTCATCGAGAGCATGTTTGGGGAGAGTATCTGGAAGTACACCATCATCGTGTTCACTCACGGAGATCGTTTGGAGGGAAAGGCGCCAAATGACGTCATCGCGTGCTCAGACAAGGAGCTCCGCAGTTTCATCCATAAGTGCAGCGGAGGGTTCCTGTTCTTCAATAACAAGGACGCGACAAACTATGAGCCCGTGACAGAACTCTTGAAGAAAGTCGAGACCCTCGTGGCCATCAATGGAAAGAGCTGCTACACGTTGTCTTTTTATCCGGCCTCAGAGAGGAAGATCAGGAAGAAAATG
>NW_015510698.1:0-806 GCF_001515645.1 Sinocyclocheilus grahami
CCTCCTGAACAATGTTAGGTAGGTTATTCCAGAGTTTGGGCGCTATAGTCAAGTCAAGCTCACAGAATATAAAGTGGGTCCGATGCACTTGACAGTAAAGGCTTGCTAATCCAGGTTTTAGAGGCTACCAGTGGACCTTCAAAGATTCCTACTGCCTCCCATCTGTCTTATGCATCTTTGGAAATCCTATAAATTCATGTGTCGTGATGAGGACCGTATTTCTCAACATTAGCTCATTGGAAAAACGTGCCTCTACCTACAGTTTTTCAAAACTCCAAAAACATATTTTTACATACAATTCACTGTGATTTCCAGCTGAAATTTACACTAGAGGCAGCAAAATATCAACAACTTTTATTCCTTTTCACACAAATTATAATTACAGGGCAGATAGTTAATAAATAAAGACCTATTTTTGCATGTTACTTGCACGATACAATGTTTTGACCTCAAAACACTTGTTTACCATAGTGCATGATTTCTAAGCTAATATATTTTGACATTCGCATAACATAATCAGCTCCATATGTTTGTTTTTTTTTCTTACATAGCAAAATAAATAAAACAGTCCAGTGAAACATGAGTCACGCTAAAAGAGCTCACAGACTTGTAGAAGCAAGCTAAAATGGTATGGCTTCTTCAGTTTGTTTTTGTTAACACTGTCGAATTAGATTTAGGATATGGTTTAAAGTAGGTAATACACTATTTCAAATGTAGTTGACTATTAACCACTCATAAGACATTTCACTTTGAAAGTGTTGAAAAACATGAAATAAGCAACTTGGGTAAAGTTACTTTTAAAAGTA
>NW_015510698.1:1811-2810 GCF_001515645.1 Sinocyclocheilus grahami
GCTGTTCTTCTACACACCTAGTCTACACTGACCTCATTTTAGTCATTTAAACTTCCAGCAGCTACCTCAACCAACACAACATGAGCACTTCAATACCCCTGAAACTGATATAGCATCCAGAGATTCTCTTTAGGAAGCTTCTCCAACTTAATTATAGAAAGCCAGCCAAACATGTTGACGTTTTTCAACACCCCAAAGCAATTTTCTGAAATCGAGTTCCACAAAAAAAGATCAGAATTGTTTATACAGTCCCACCAAACAAAACACTAACCAGTATTGTATTGCTAAGACCAACTTGTTCAAGGGTCCTTGCCAAGACCTGAGTAGGTTTAATCAAAAAAGGTACAAAAGCTATCACTGGGTACAAAATGTAAAAATATGTACAATTTAGGAACTAATATCTACATGTTATGTATTAATATGTACCTTTAAGGTACTTATATGCACCCTTTAGGAGTTAATAAGGTACAACGGTGTACCTTTTGAAAAAATACAACTCCAGTGACAGCTTTTGTACCATTTTTCTGAGAGTCTTGAGTCCAACTCAAGACCGAAACAAAAAGAGTCTGAGTCAAGATCGAGTACAAAGCCTCCATGACAAAACCAGCACCATGAAAACATAGATTTTGGACTTGGACTTGGACACTCAACACTGGTTTTTAACTCCTCCGGCCACCTTTTCATGAAACCATGTTGGATGCTATAATCTATAATGTAAAAAGGGGTAACCTGCAATTGTTAGAACTATTTCTACTTGATTAAACCCATAAAATTTAGTTTTGTTGGTATGGAGTAATGTATTTAGGTAGATACAGCCATATTAAATAATGTCGTTGACTCGAATACAACCAGTTAGATGTTACCATTTTTAGGTTACCATTTTTAAAGTGTACCTTTACTGTGTCTAACCTTTCCCCACATTCTCAAGCAATTCTTCATGAATGCATAAAGAAAAAAGATCTGAATACTTAATTTTAGGAGCCTTTTGAGACAAAAAAA
>NW_015510698.1:10268-11624 GCF_001515645.1 Sinocyclocheilus grahami
TTGTTTACCTTACTCCTTTCATTCTTTTGTTCTTATCATTATATTTGACTTTAATTTTATTTTCTCTTTTATCTGGGCATGGAGCTTGGATGTCTGTCCTCTAAAACAGTGTAAATAAAACAAACCTTGGTGCGGGAAGCTTTCAGCGGACTGTAAATCACAGGCTGTCCATTACTTACTCAAAAAGTGATTCCTCTTTTCTACTTATTTGCGGTTGTTTATTTGTCTGCAGTGTCATCATCTCCAAAGTTTTTATTTGGCTACAGCTTCTTGAGGCGCTGCATTATAGAAATCATTCATTCAAAATGAAAAAATAGTTTACCCACCCTAATGTCATTTCAGACTTTATTTCTTCCGTGAAACACAAAAGAAGATGTTTTGCTTTAAAATTGGCATGAAATAGAAGTTGCTTTACCATATTGTGAGATACGGCCAAATAAAAGGGCTTATCGAAAAAGAAAGAAGAAAAAAAGATCAAGTTGGGCTGGACTTGGTGCATTCAGTTTCCAAGGCACTATGGTTTTGACAGTATTTTTGAAAGTGTCTTCATGCTTTTGACTGATCCATATGCTGCATGATTTGAATTTTGTGTGCTCCAACATCCTGTTTCCAGCATTAAGGCCTATTAATTCCGAAGCAGATGTTGATGTCAGTTCCAACGGAACGGTCGGTCAATAATCATATTATTTCCACAGCTCTCCCTCTCTTCCTCTGCTCTTCTATCATTATCTTCGGCTGCTCAAATCTGCTTTAATTGTGACCAACTTGTCTCATTCCCTTTCCCTTTCTGAGCCTCTTAATAATGGATGCCAGAAAACATTAAGTACTTTAGCACATAAATTAGCACTTGACCTTTGCTTTCAAAAGACGATAATGTCTGCTCTGCCACTGAGCAGAAAGGCTGGCCATTTCCTCCCCTGAGGTTAAGAAGAAAGACATTACAATTCTCACCTTTGATGAGAGACAGAACCGAAGGCGAGCGAGAAGGAGAGAGAGGGGGGAAGAAAAAGAGCAGACAAGACAACGAAAATTCAGTCTTTCAGCTTTCTCGTTCCTTTGTTTGATTGAAATTCCCCCCAGAGGTTCCGGTTTACATTTCCGGGCACATCCAGGGACTTTTAAAGATGTCGTCGAGCTAATACCGAGCACTACTATTATGAGATATACATGGGTGACCAAAGCGCAGAAAAAAAATCGCCTCGGAATCCCTCTGATGAAAGTATTAACATCAAAACGGATCCCTCAGGCAGCGAACGCTGAAATAAAGTCATGAAGCGCAAGAGTTGGGGGATATATTACAGAGGAGGCAGCTATAAGACAGATAGATTTAACAAAAAGGAGGAGAGAATGGAACTG
>NW_015510699.1:0-1978 GCF_001515645.1 Sinocyclocheilus grahami
TAGGATATCACTTTCAGTTATTTATGAAATATATATATTTATTTATTTAAATAAATATTAATGAATAAAAGATGAAATTAAAAAAAATGCATTTTATAAATAAAATGGTGATATCCAGAATATTTGTTAGTAAATAAATATTCACTAACTAATATATAATTAAATTTATTTACTAACTAATTTATACAGAGAGAGAGAGCTATGCAGAATATTAGTTAATTAGTAAATAAATAAAGTCATTTATTTACATATATATACACACACACAGGTTTGTTTTTATGGTTTATGGGGACTCTTCACAGGCGTAATGGTTTTTATACTGTACAGACTGTATTTTCTATTGCCCTACACCAACCCTACCCCTAAACATACCCCTCACAGGAAACTTTCTGCATTTTTAGATTTTCAAAAAAACTCATTCTGAATGATTTATAAGCCTTTTGAATTACGGGGACACTGAAAATGTCCTCATAAATCACCTTCTCGTTGTAATACCCATGTCATATCCATGTTATTATACAAATTTGTGTCCTCATAAACCACATAAACATGCACACACACGGTTTCATATTTGTTTTTAAATTACATATTTATGTTTTTTTAAATAACTGAAAGTGATTAGTAAAATTACATTAATAAATAGCATATACTACATAAGTAAAATGCAGATTTCTTAGCTGAAATGATTACATTTTAAGTTTCTCTTGCTTTTGTTTCTTTTAACAGAAAATGGCAATCATTCTGAAACAGAAGTTTGCAGTCTACAAATGTTTTAACACGTCTGTGTATCTTATTTCAAGCCTGTGCACAGAGCGAAACTAAAAAAGTGATTTAAAAAGTATTGCTCAGATTGAGACAAGACCATGTAGACCTGCAAACCCCTTCTAGTCTCAACCTGTATCGCACAGCGAGAAGTCGTTCCCTCATGTCGTTTCGACATTGCCAGTTCTGACATATATAAAGTACCGGACCATTATAGAATTTAATGCCTCACTACCCACATCGGAAATAAAAGAGAGATTTTAATAAATCGCTGGGAAAAGTTCCAGATCTGCATTTGTAACGGCAAAACACATGACGCTGCACTGCAGTCCTGCATCTCTTTATCAGCGGGGTCATCCATCAATAGTGAGGAGGAGCGGGAGGGAGGCGAACGGGACAGCCGAAACAATATTGATGTCAGCGACTGGTAAGCACGGAGAGGATCTGAGGGTGACTACACGGGTATCAATAAGAGCCAAACAGTGAGTGCACACTTTTTCAGCAGTCTTGCTTCCCAAAGCATTTTACCCATTCATTTTCTCCATAGGCATTTCAAAACAAAATTCCCTTGAACCAACCCAAGCAGCACAAAGATGAATCACATTAAGCATTTGCAAATTTGAAATCTTGTTGGAATGAACTATGAAGCTCAGAGTGAATTATATATTAAAATCAGAAATTCCATAATAAAACTAACTGTAATAGGGATGCATGATATATTAGTACCGTATCAGTTATCAGCCCTTATTAGACATGTATTATTTGATCAGTATCAGTGAATATTAAATGTATTGGATATGTATTATCATCATCATCATCTGACATTTTGTTACTTGATTTTTGGCAACTAATGTGGCTCATTCACCAATTTAGAGTTGGACTATTGAAAACTAGTAACAGAAAGTTAGACCAAGACTAAAAAAAAAATTATCCAATGGTTTGCATCCAGTGTGTTCCAGATAATAATTACAATTTGTGATGCATATTTTTTTTTAATTCTCAACAATATTTCACATAAAATAAAATACAATTATGGGATTTTTATTAAAAAAAATAAAAAACATTTAATGTAGTTAAATATTCAATATCAGCGAACATATATTTCTGTATATTTTCATAAATAATTTCTAAAAATGTTGAGATACTTAAATTTACTTATAACATGACTGATTGATTTTGTAAATTAATGATTTATTTATAATTTATAAAAAAAAAA
>NW_015510699.1:7435-8762 GCF_001515645.1 Sinocyclocheilus grahami
TTTAATAGCAAAACTAGGGTTGGGCAATAATGAGAAAAAAAAAAATAATTCTGACATGATTTGAACCAAACGTCACTGTAGACAAACAGATTTCAATGCTGCTAAATTAGCACTATAATAATCATATTTAAATAACAAATAATACAAAATTATAGTTAAAAAAGAAAACCATAATAAAAATGGTACCATGTTCTTTATTTTTACCTTCCCATTGAAAATACCTATTTAAAATGTCAAATGTGTCTTAAATGGTAAATATCTCAAAATCATTATGAAACTTAAAAGTGAATTAAGATTATAACTGATATTTACAATACTACTTATTTTTATAAAATCACCAAAATAATTATTTTGAATAAATTAAATGTTCAATGTATCACCCAACACTATTGAGTCCCAAAAAAGGTGTTGAAGTGTTAGGTGGGGGGAAAAAATAAATAAAAGAAAGCAAGACAGCTTTATTTTCTGCCTCAATGCAACACAGCAAAGCTAAACTTAATGGCTTGGTTTTCCACATAGACAACTTTGTTAAAATTTCAATGTTTGAAACTGAGAAAGGGAAGAATTGCTTTAGCAGCTGGCATGGATTACTGCCCAAATGCTTGTCAGCAAGCGAATAATGGATGTGTTTTGAGAGTCAGAGAGCAGAAAACAAAGGCTGGATCAGGTAATGGGCAGTGCCTGTTCTAGGGTTTTCAGAGTTCAGTCAGGATCTGGATAAGGTTGCACATGGGAACCAGGTTAGAGGTTATTCCTCAGAGAACAGTTACAGTATAGATGAAGAGAAAGAATAAGAAATAGAGTGCCAAAAGGAGAAAGATGGATAAGATCTTGCACAACTAGAGCCTAAATATATCAGCCAATCAGAATGCTGAGTTAACATAACAAAAATGGTCAACACTTCACTATATTTAAGATTTGATGTTTCTTTACTTTGATGTCTTATAGAATAAACACTGGTAAAAAATGACCATAACTTTAATGGTAAAAGACTGTAAAAATGCTACGCCACAAGACTGTTGATCGGTTAAGGGTAAGTTCCCTCACCATATGCAGTCAAAAACTGTAATAAACTGAACGGGACATGTAATTTTACAGTAAAATACTGGTAACGGTACAGTATACAATTTTTGGACGTGAAAAAGAAAAGAAAAAAAAAAAGTCATTTTATAATACAGTGAAAACATACTGACATTTCCAGAATGGTTTCTCATTTTAAATAGTTTTTTTTCCCCTATCAGTTATGTAAAATAATAAAGCAATATTTTGAGGTCAATTTGTCCTTAAAGGGTTAATTCACCCAAAAATGAAAATTAGCCCATAAATT
>NW_015510699.1:8772-8983 GCF_001515645.1 Sinocyclocheilus grahami
ATACTGACATTTCCAGAATGGTTTCTCATTTTAAATAGTTTTTTTCCCCTATCAGTTATGTAAAATAATAAAGCAATATTTTGAGGTCAATTTGTCCTTAAAGGGTTAGTTCACCCAAAAATGAAAATTAGCCCATAAATTACTCACCCTCAAGTCATCCTAAGTGTATATGACTTTCTTCTTTCAGACAAATCCAGTCGGAGTTATATTA
>NW_015510699.1:9982-11631 GCF_001515645.1 Sinocyclocheilus grahami
CTTCTTAAACCAACAGGCATCAATAGTGTGATGCATTTCAGGAGGTAAAATATGGGGGATGTCAGTACAGCTTTGTAGAGAGGACAGAATTAAGACATCACAGGCCTAATGAGTCCTAAACCACCAAAGAAGAGCAGCCGACTCGGCAGAAACACAGCCTGCAGATGCCTGGTTAAAGGAAACAAGGAGGTCCATAGCATCGCTGCCTCTGCATACTAAAACAGCTCACACAATTACCACGCTCTCTCATGTGGCACTGTGAAAAGATCATCAACATCATCAACGTAAACACCGTTGATAATTTGCATTTAAACAAGTAATGCCTTTATCTGCTAATGATCCTTTTAAGGCAAGGCAATACAGACAAAACCAGTTTCTTCACACACAGGTCAATTTTGAGATTTTGTGCTATTTGGCTTTTCATAATGCGTTGTTTCAGACTAGTGGAAAGAAAACATCCTAAATGCACTTTTAAGCGTTTCTTTTATTGCACAGTATCTATTTGCATCTGTAGTCCAAAATCTCCACTTCAGTAGCACTTAGACCACACTTTCATTCCGATCTAAATTCTGAAGCTTTTTACAGAGGGGTTTGCTCATATATCATTTGCATGATTTATATAACATTTTATTCCTAAAAACATTTTTTTCCCTCTGGTCGTTAACAGTATTTTCAGATTTATGGAGTAATGGAAAGAGATATTCAACATCACCTCTAAAAGAGTTTTGATTCATGACAATCCAATGTTCAGACTTCGGTTCTGTGAAATTATGCAAACTAGCACATATTTACATATTTAATAAGATCGTGCCTCATTTGCATAGTCCACAAACATATTTCAGAAATCATATAATACAGTTCTTTATGTAATCAATCAACTTGAGGAGCATGGTGATATCAATTAAATTACTTTTTTTTCCCTATTTACCAAGGATGTCTTGCCTTCTATCTACCCAAAAATACCCCAAAATGTAACTCACCCTCAAGTTGTTCCCAACCCAAATGAATTTATTTCATGGAATAGAAGAGATGAAGTGAAAAATGTGCAACGTGTGAACAAATTCTCTATGATTTCTCAGACTCAATATATAAAATGTTATATTTAATTTTTTTCTTTTCTTTTAATTTTAGTTATTTATACATTTGTGAGCACCAGTCCTCATTCATAGCAATTGCAAAAAAGTTTTAAATTTTTCCGAAAAAGAAATGCAGGTGTGAAACGGCTTGAGGATGAGTAAATGGTGACCACTTTCATTTGTAAGTGAACTAACCCTTTAAAAGGTAACAAACAGTCATCTGTTTCAAAGCACCTAAAACCTGTAAGGAAATCTCAGAGACGTCAGCACTCTACTCCTGCTAGAAAACCGTGCAGTCACCAAATCAATGGCCATCTCTCAAGCGATCTTATTAATATAGTCCAAACATGATTTATTATTTATTGCACCTGAATGTCTACAAGGGTCTGGGGCTGTCTGATGGATATCTGTGTGACAGGAGCCCATTATTTCCAGCATGTCATATTGAATTCTGCAGGAGTGCACTAAATTTTCCCAGAGCCGCAGACCCGGGGCCAGGGGGACAGTTTCAGCTGGGCCGCCACAATGGCAAGAGGAAATCTGACAGGATCTCGCTCTATCAAAATTACATTT
>NW_015510700.1:0-776 GCF_001515645.1 Sinocyclocheilus grahami
GATGTGGATCTTACTGCAGTTCTGGTTGGATCGGTCCAAATGCGCTCATTCATCCTCCTGATCTTCATGTTTCTGCTCACAAACCGCTTTAAAGCTCCAAACAAACTCACGGACGCCATCGGATCGGTGTGAGCACCAGTCTTTATTCCGTGTGTATGGAGCGCTTGAGCTGAATGTGAGTTATAGTGCTGTTCTGCTGTAGAGCTGCTCAGTGCTGCTAATAAAGCTAATGTGTGTTTCTGTGCTGTTCCTCCAGCAGCCGGCGCTCTCGCAACACACTGCCGTAAAATGATTGGCACTTGTCGCAAAATAGTCCTCGCCTGCAATAAAAAGCTATAATTTTCAGTCTGTTAAAATGTAACCTCACGACGACAATAAAAACTATAAATAGTGCAGAGAAGTCGAGCGAGAGGAACAGCGCGCAGCATAATGAGTCACGTGACGCGTTATAAGCGCACTAGAGATGACGCCTGCGTTAGATGCGCGTGATTCTGTTGTTGTTTGTAACCACGGCAACCAAAGGCAGCTGGTAAAACAGTTACTTTGTCACTATATAAGTATACAATAATAGAAACAATGTTGCGTTTGTTTAAAATGTAAAACGTATAAGATCAGGATCGTCCCGTTTCATTGAGGTGTTAATAAAAGCGCGCTAGTGATTAATGTGTGGAGAAATGAAGAGTTCACTGTGTGGCATTTTACATCCATTGAATATGTAAATAATGCATTTGAATCAATTCATTGGTGAATACAGCTGTGGTTCAGTACGTAAATAA
>NW_015510700.1:5050-5620 GCF_001515645.1 Sinocyclocheilus grahami
CACTAGTAAAGACTGAATGCAGAAGGTGTGTCATCTTTATAGTCTTTGTCATGTCTGGTGTCTTTCCTCTTCTCAGTGTTTCTTGATTAAACATTGTACTTCTCATGAACCGCATCGAGGCAAAGGTGAAGGCAGCTCTTCTTAATGAAAAACTTTTGCCTATAACTGTTTTTAACTTCTTGTTGTTTTACATGGCAGATGAAGAGGGTTAGGGTTTGCTCACTATCAGCCACTTCAGCATGAAGGAAACTCTCATTGACTGTTTGTCTCCAGACTTTGCATTTTCCTGAAGCAGAAGGTGAAATGCACGCTGGCTTCACTAAACTCCTGAGCGAGATCAACCGAGCCGGAGCTCCGTACGCACTGAGTCTGGCCAGTCGGCTCTATGGAGAGCGGTCCTACACGTTCATCCAGGTGAGCTCGTTTATGCACACATGCAGCTCCTGTAAATATAGTGCTTGAATCTCTGATAAATGTCTCCTTTATCAAATGTTAACACTACATGAGTAATGAAGAGAAAAATAAATAAAATCTGCTTTATTTGTACTTCAGAAATGTACACAGTGGTTT
>NW_015510700.1:9739-10207 GCF_001515645.1 Sinocyclocheilus grahami
GAACAAAAGTCTGGTGTTTGCAGCGCTGATTAAAAACAGACTAAACACCTCTTGGCCATCGCATTCAGAAGTTCAACAGAAGTGTGTGTGATTGGTCAGAGCTAGATTTCACTGACACACACAGTTGAACAGTTCATCACTGTAAATAAATTTACTTTAGCTTCTTATACTGTACCCCAGACCAAATCTACAGATCAGGTCTTTATAGCAGATCTGCATCTTTCTTTATTAACAGCAATAACAGTCTGAACCAACAATCAGAAAATACTCTCATGAACAGATAACATTGCCGTTCATTTGATCTATCAGTGTGCCACAGCAGTCAAGCCACCGCAGGCCAACCGGTCTGACTTTCTCTCTAGTTTCCCTTATTCTCTATTTAATAATATTTTCATTCTTATTTTTTTTATTAAATCAGATGAGTTGGCCAGTTTGGTGAACTTCTATGCTTTGAACCACTGATTCAAA
>NW_015510700.1:11136-11622 GCF_001515645.1 Sinocyclocheilus grahami
GTCAGGGTTCAGATCTGTGCGCTTTCAAAGGTTTCAGTTGAAAGTCAAGTTTGAGCTGCGCTTTACTGCCTTTATTCCTGAGTGCCTGTGTTGTTTCCTCTATTGAATCATCTGGAGTCAAATCCAGAGCGTTTATCCATTCACTGTACAGGTGCATGCAGCATTATCAGTAAACAACTTTCAAAAATAAAATGAAACCTGTGTTCAGCTTGAACCTTTATTTTATTGTAATAGATGCTGTAGTTGTGCACAGGTTTTTTGAGCTCCATATCTGTTAAAAAGAATCTGATTCATGGGCTCATTGTCAAGTGAGTCATGAAACAAACACAAGTAAGGGCTGTTTGTGGCAAGTTGAAATAACTATATAAAATGTTTCATATCAGTGTAAGAAATTAAGTATTTATGCCTCCAGAAGACTTGTTAATGACTTATTCAAGAGAGATAATGTGAGTGAAAGATCATTCAGTGGGGTTAAGAGTTCAGTGC
>NW_015510701.1:0-1695 GCF_001515645.1 Sinocyclocheilus grahami
TCAGCAAATACATGTAACACAAAGCCCTCAGGTGGTGCAGCCCTGCGCAACGTTCGATTGCGTGAGTGTGAAAGGTCGGTGGGCAGCTTACAGGCTCTGCAGGACAGACAGAACACATTTACGTAAGAATTAACAGTCCTGCTTTGAGGAACACGGGGATTAAAACTTCAGGTCATGGAATATATTGCTTCCTCACCTCCAGGTTATGGTTATATTAATGTCATTGTAATCATGCAAATATGGAGTTAGCATCTAACCAGAAGAAAAAAACGAATTATTATTTGAGTGCAAATTTGCAAATAATGTGCAGATGAAAAAAAAAATAATAATAATAATACTGTGAACCGCCTGTGAGCTCCACACACAAATTTAATAAATCTCAATTGTTTCACAAAGCATTTTTGACTGACCAATATTTGCACGAGAAAGAATACTTGTCATGGTATTTACACTACCAAAAGTTTGAGGTAAGATTTTTAATGTTTTTAAAAGAACTCTATTGCTGACCAACGCTGCATGTACTAAAAAATAAATAAATAAATAAAAAATAAAGTATTGCGAAATATTATTACAACTTAAAATAACTCTTTTCTGTTTTATTATATTAAATTGTCAAATATTCCTGCGATGGCAAAGCTGAATTTTCAGAGGTCCTTACTTCACTTTTCATTGTCAAATACTCCAGAAATGATTCTAACATTTATTATTATTTGTAATAATATTTGAACGTTATTATTATTAACATATATTATTCATTTACTAATGTTAAAAACAGCTGTGCAGCTTAATATTTTTGTAGAAAACCGAGATTTATTTCAGTAATCAGAGATCTTTCAGTAATAGAATTTTTTTTCTTTTTGTAATAATGTAAAAGTCAGATTTTTATATCACTTTTGATCGATTTAATGCATAAATGTATTAATTTCTTTATTTATTTTACTATAAATTATATAATCAAAAAAGTTACATAAAAAATAAAACATAAAATACTTATTTATTATACTTATTAAATTTACAGTCTCTAAAAACCAAAGCATCTCCACGTGCCTTCAGTAAGAGGTGTACTTTTCTCTTTATCCATTGTTTCTGATTATGGATTCATTTGTCTTAATAAATACTTTGTTATCTGTGTCACTACTTTCCATTTGAAAACTAATTTAGCAAGCAAGAAGCTGAGCCACTAACCACACAGCGATGAGACAAGTATATGTCACCACGGCTTAAATCCAATCAAATGAGCTTTGTGTGTGAGTGTGTATGTACTGTATATCACTGCCAATACGACACAAGCGACGTATGTGTGTCAGAAGCAGTATACACACCAGCTCACTGCAACAAGATGATAACAATATAATGATGTATAATTAGTGCAATATGCTTTGACACTGAACCCCACAACGGATTCCACTTTAAAACACAAACAGGCATAGAGTGCACTGCGTTACAGACTTAAAGAGACAGTTCACCTCCCTTTTTTTATTATTTGCAAAACTGCATGTAATTCTAAACCTGAATGACAAAGCGGGAACACAAAAAGACAATGAATAGGGATTGGAGCTTCCGAGCTTTGTTTATGAACTACACTACTGTTCAAAAGTTGGTAAGAATTTTAAATGTTTTTGAAAGAAGCTTCTTATGCTCACCAAGGTCACATTTATTTAATCAAAAATACAGTAAAAACTGTAATATTGTGAA
>NW_015510701.1:2177-3212 GCF_001515645.1 Sinocyclocheilus grahami
ACATTTACAACACTTTTGTCATTTTGAATCTTGACAGGCCCAATCCTCATTCACCTCCATTATATGGAAAGCTTGACAGAAGAAAAAAAAAAGTCACACAAGTTTGGATCGACATGAGGGCGAGTAAATAATGACAGTATTTTAATTTTTGGGTGAACTATTACTTTAAAAAGACGTGACTAATTGACAGAAAGCGGGGAAAGAGACAGAAAAGCAGAAAGAGATAAGCATATAAAATGAGCCTGTCTGCAGCTTATCTAAACACATCGGCTACAGAAATATCTTATTTCTGTTTCATACTCTTGTCCTTTTTTCCCTCTCACTCTCCTTCTTGTCTGCTCTCTGTGCTGTCACAGATTTTGCTTCCTGTGCCCAAAATATGAATATTTTAGAGCTAAGAAGCTTAAAGGGAACAATGAAATGGCCTGAAGTTAAATCGTACCCCATTTCCAGCTTCACAGAGCAAAGAGAGCAACTGAGTGAGAGAGAGAGAGTCTGAAGGAAGGAGGAAAGCGAGGGAGGAGAATCTTTTCTGAGTGATGAATGCAGCGCAGTGTATCTCACAGTAATGACAAAGCTCATCCTCTCTCATTGGCCTCTGTTTCTCATCTGGGAAATTTCTGGACTCCGCGGGTCACACATCATCTAGCCCAGCGGCCGTGACAACAGGCCCTTTAACAGACAAGGCCGGCGACAAGGATGGAGGAATATTACTTTGAATTGAACGAAATGCACAAAAGATGAGAGGCTTATATGGAACGCGCAAAACTTTATTCTCAGACTCAATGTCAAAGTAATAGAAAAAAACAACATAATGGCTGTTTTTATTTTGCATCTGTTTATGTGGTTGTCTCACACTAAGGCATTTCAGTTTGGAAGATCAAGTAGACATGCAAAAAAGAGAGCTGGTTAAGTCCCCTCGCTCCCTGAGTTCTGTATTTATTTCTTGATTTATTATTTTTTTGGATTTTAGTTTGCAGGGAATAGACGCGTTCCCATTGGCATCACAAGCAGCAAATTCAGCATCAAACCAAA
>NW_015510701.1:4953-5245 GCF_001515645.1 Sinocyclocheilus grahami
GAACTGCGGTCAGATGAGATGTTGTCAGGCCATATGTCAGTAAAATAGAATTTCCCTGTCCTGTCAGCCATTATACTGTATTTGTAGCGTGTGCTCTTCAATTGCACACACAAATATGGTGGCGTGCACTGTAGCCTGTATAATTTCAAATTAAAGCGAGAATGAAACTACGATCATGCCTGTCAGATCCATGTTACGTTCAGCAGCGGCAGCTCTTAAAGTAATAGCACCCAAATAACCTAATAAACCAGCTGTTGTAATGTCTGTTAATCAAAGAACAAAAGAAAAAAAA
>NW_015510701.1:5832-6665 GCF_001515645.1 Sinocyclocheilus grahami
ATATTCATATCAAAATATTCTGATGGTTCAGATTTCAGATGTTTCTCAAAATACATTTGTTGTAGACTTTACATGAAAAACAGTGACTGGAATCATGAATGCAAATCTGAACACTTCTTCCCCAATTTTGTTTAAAGCTTGTCACAGGAATTAAAATGTGCATTTACGTCACAATGTTTGCTTGAAATCAGTATTAGGGTGTAAAGTAGCTCTCCATCAGACACCCTGGTAAAACTGTAAGAGAGGGTTAGAAACACAGCACGACACAGAATGAATGACGTTGAAATCCATGAAATCCAGCAAATCAGAGCATTGAGAAGAACATTGCTTACGGCAGAGCGACACAGGGATCCTTTGTTAACGCTGAAGCCCCTACGAAAGCACCAGGAGGGACTGAGTTATATCAATACACCTGCAGATTAAGATAAAGTACCATAGGTTATATTGAATAACCGGAAAATGGCTGCCTGTTTCCTTATCTTTGTAATCTTAAACACTATTTATGGAATAGTTGTACTCATATGTGCTATGTGTGTCTGTGTGCGTGTGTGTGTGTATTTTTCAATAACTAAGCATGCACTAATAATATGCTTATGATTATTATCATTCACACTATAAATTAGTCGTCGACCTACAGTATATGGATTTTTGATGGCCAATGCAATATCTTAGTGAGCAGGATGGTTGATGGCCAATATAAAGCCAATGTAGTACTATAAAATATCACACTATTTTATTTAAAAATAGCAAATAACACATGCATAGTTTACATACTATTTACAAAAATAATTAGAAATAAAGCATTTGGAAATCAATTTCAACAAAAAAAAAAA
>NW_015510701.1:10424-11621 GCF_001515645.1 Sinocyclocheilus grahami
AGTATTAGCATAATTAAAATCAACCAAGTTAAGAATCAACATGTGCGTTGGTACATTAACATGTAAGTTATTATTATTGGGCAATCCTGCTCCTCTGGTTATGTAACTAGATTTACATTTCCAAAAGGAAATGCTTATGAGTTGCATAAGTAAAATGTTAAAGTTATGCTCAGGTAAAGATTTTGAATGCTGAACATTCAGCAACACTGTTTAGGTCAATGGAGAGTTTCAATCTTAAAATTATTTTTAAAAAGGTAAAAGATAATAGAACACCTAAGGCTGAAATTATCTATAAAACAAAATTCGGAGGCTGTACTGTAAGCAGTTCAGGATGAATTAATAGCAGATATTTAACACCTGAGGTTATTTTGAGGTTGATTTTAAACAAGCCCTGCCCAGAACTTCTGACAAATATCAATACAGGACTGCCTTGCCAGCAACATTAAATTAAAAAACACCAGGAGGAATTTCAAAATCTGTAATGATATTATCATAAATACACCAAGGACAACAAAAAGAGACTCACTTCAACATGACAACAATTGACGTCCTATGAGCCGATTATAGCTCGGCTAAAATAGTTCCTCTGACATTCCACCGACACCGCAGGGAAAGTGACACAACCTGAGCGGTTTAGGAAGCACAATTAAAACGGGCTCTTGTGTAAGGTGGGTGCGTTCGTCTGTCTGGGTTTTAAGGACACCTGATTAAAGAGTACTGAGGGTTTTACTGCATCACACCATTAAACAGTGAGAAGCACCACCATGAAAGGGTGAGAAACAAAAGGTTTGTCTCAAGTCGTCAAAAATGACATTGTTATCAATTTCCACTATACTTCAAATTTTCCCCTCTTGTCCTTCTGTTGTTATCTCTCTCTCTCCAAGTTTAAGGGATGACCAAAGCGGTGTGTCTGCAGTGTGTAAATAATTGCAAATGCATGAGTGCATCTGTCAAACATGGTTACCGGGGTCCAGGCTCCACACAAACACACACACACACGCGCACACACGCACACACACGCACACACAGTGTGCAGACAGCCTTCACAGATCCACATTCCACACAGCCTGAAACACAACCACACTAGAATACAGAATACTGTCTTATGGAAAATGCACTGCTCTCTTCCCACAATGCAAAGTGAGCCTCTTGGGGGGGTGAAGAAATTGCCGTAACAAGACTTATCACTCGAGGTTG
>NW_015510702.1:0-511 GCF_001515645.1 Sinocyclocheilus grahami
TTCCTATTTTTAGTTTAAAAGAAGTAAACTAATTGCACACTTGAATAAACTTCTTTTTCGTAAGGGATGTCAACATCCTAACTAAACGTTTGTGTTGGGATTGTAGTGTCAAGGAAGAAGGCCTTATCCTGCCACCTGGGGCCCACTCTTCCAAATATGAATGATTCTGTGCCACATGCCATTACTGTTGGTACCAAAGTCTCTTTAAGCCATATTTGTAACGTTGCGGGCAGCTATTTGCAGTCATTCGAGTACAGCTGTTTATAATGACATTATTGGTTTATTATTATGTTCCAATAATAGTTTATTCTTTCAAAATAGGAATAAAAGGTCATATGCGTTCAAGACTAAATAAAGTTACGTTTTCTTTCCTTTTTATGCGTACAAGTGGCTTATCTCTGCTATAATTTCTCTGATGGTACGCACTCAATCGGAATATGACTGGAAAGAAAATATATTTTCCATTAGGAAGCAAATGACGATTAATTGCTCTTTTATGTAAAAACGATTC
>NW_015510702.1:8318-9997 GCF_001515645.1 Sinocyclocheilus grahami
CACATACACTACTAACATTCAAAAGCAGTTCTCACTCCTTTCCCCTCAATCTTTACTTTCTATTTCAGACTACAGTCTCGTTCTTTCAATCTATGGTGTCCATCCTTCAAAATAAGCAGGCCTTTCCCTCCCTTTTTTAAGCCTTTTCCATCAAAGAGCTCAGAAGAGTGAAATTTAATTACAAGGCTACTGTGCGCACCAGACGCAGCCAGTAATAATACTTGCTGTATTGATTTAATGAACAGGTTGAGGCGAACAGTCCAGTAAAGCCCGCGGACCTACGCTAAAGTTGGATTAGAGCGTGAACCACAGCGTGGCAGCAGTAATCTCTTCTTCTTTCACTCGCTCCATCTTTACAGTCCTAAACAATTGCCTTTATAAGCCGATATGCCAATAAACAGGGCACATATACACACGGTGCCATTAATTGTGGTTGCTCTAACCCATCCTTACTTTGCAGACTGTCAGGCACCTAGATTATCCCTCCAACACACCCAGTAATCTTGCTGTCACCCTGGTGGTCTCTTCTCTGACCTCCATCCCACTCGGTTGATGCCCTGCCAGCTCGTCTTTGTGAGATCTCGCCACTTTTCTGCCACTCATTGAACCCTCTGGCCTTCACCCTCATTTGCAGGACTGTTTTTTTCCCTCCGTGTGTTGCCATTACATAATGCCCTTTCAGTATTTTTAAGGTTTGTTTGCATTACTTTTAAGAGGTTGTACATTAACCTGAGGTTTTTGTTTGATGGGAAAGGGAGCTTACTGCATTTTTCCAAACCTCACGCTGAGTTGATTCATCTACCCTTGGCAGGGTTTGGGTAAACTTGTTTGAGTTGGCATCCAAGCGTGACTCTGCAAGATTTAGCTCTGTGGAAAAGACCCTGACTGCCGAGGAGAAAGATACGGAGGTGCTTCTACTCAAAATTCACACATTGTGCCTGTTTTATTCCCCTCGAGCTGTCATATTCATTCGGAGTGACTTATAATCAAGGTCTTAGATCAACGCTTAAGTACTGATTTACGTCCACTTGCATAGCTTATGTTAGTGCTCTTCTTCAGAAAGCATATAAGCGTGAAAATGTTTGGAAATTCATTCATCATTTTTTAGCTGATTAGATGTTTAAAGTATTTTTATTCTGATGAAAATGGCTTTTTAATCCTTTCATGGCCAATACAGTTTTTGGCCCGTTTGTGTAGTTGTCTCAGTTTGCTCATTACTCTGTGACACAAATTTTACAATGTTTTTTCTTATCCTACCGTTCAAAGCGGTTTCAGTTGGCATGGCCCTTTCTTTTCCAGTCCACGTTTGTCTCAGATCAAAAAAGGACGGTCTCTGTAGGCCCATTGAAAATACCTTGGGCTGCAGAGCCTGGAAAAATAAGATTGTCGACCTCACGTCTCTGTCAGGGTGATCAAACTTGTGCGGGACGCTTAAAAGTACAACAGTGAAAATGGGAGAGAGTTCCAGTAGCTGTGTTCAGTCTGTGTGCGCCAGGCTTTATGTCTGCTGTCACTCATGGCCTGGAAGGAAAGAGACATTCATTTGAATTCATAATGCCTTTTCATATGGAGCTCTTGCTTACAATGGTAGTAAATGGGCCGGGCCAATTTAAGGGGGGTTTAAAAACTCGCTCTACCGTCCAAAAGTATGGGGTCAGTGAGATGTTTCTTTTTTTTTT
>NW_015510702.1:10900-11620 GCF_001515645.1 Sinocyclocheilus grahami
GGCCAGCGCTGATCAAACAGAAATGTCCGATAAGATCTCTGGACTCTTGAATGTTCAATAAAAGCTCTCAGCTGTCTTGCAGAGAGGCTGTGCCATTATTGGACCATTTCCAACTAATCAATTCATATACAGGAATAAAACTTGGATAATTCAGATCCAGGTGCTGAAAAATAGCAGCAACGCGTCCCTGGATAACCCTGAATCTGCACCGACTGCCAGATGGTTGTGCCTGAACTGTTTAAGAGTGTATGAGAGCTCTTATGAGTGGATACTACAGAGCAGTGTATGATGCTGTTAAAGGCAGCTGTTTATGAGAGAAGATGAGTTTTGTTTTGGTTGGCTGTTTGCACTTTCGTACAGTTCGCATATGCACTTACACATATAAATTACAACCCCATTATTGACATAGTTGAATGTGTGTGCTACAGCAACAAATAGTAATAAATCAGGCAATCTGGGAGGCTTTCACTCGCAGGTCAGATGTTTCTGGGTCAATGACATTTAAGAGTGTCCGTGGTAAAGAAAAAGAAAAATCTACAAAATCTAGTGTAAAACACAAGCAGAATTCTCAGAAATGTACTCTATATATTCAGTTTGTTTTCAAATAACTATTGAAATGTTAATATTTCTAACCATTTCCTTGCACATTGAATTCGTTTGAGGGAATATATCTTAATATATCTATATCTATCTATCTATCTATATATATATATATATATA
>NW_015510703.1:0-2166 GCF_001515645.1 Sinocyclocheilus grahami
ACACAAAGGCTAATTATATCAGTTATGTGGCATTGTGGAGAGTGATACACACAATGCATTACCATTATGATACACTGTCTTGTAGACAACCCTGTATTATTCACTCTTCCTCTTCTTCTTTTGAATCAGTTTCTGGTTAAAGCGTATGTATATGGCTGAATTAATCCAATATTGCCACTTGCTATTGTGTAGCATTTATTACTTCAGTTAACCACGTGAAAGTGGAGCAGGTAGTCTGAGCTGGAGTGATTGAGTGTGGAGGCGGGGACTAATTTGCATATTCATAGAAAAAAGAAAGTGTGCTTGTCTTATGAAAAAAAGACAAAGAGTGAGTGATCAGAGAAAGAAAAATAGTGTGTGAAAGACCGAATGCCAGCAGGAAGTGAGGGATCATGGCTAAAAGGCTGGAGGAAGGGAGCGAGCAGATGTGAGGAGTTGACTTCCATTGCATGCACCTTTGTGTTGGGTGTCTGCAAACACAATCGCTCACATTTGTCTTCATTAACAGTTGAGAAGCGTTCTGGTCTGACAGTGGCAGGCCGGCTATCCACAGGCGCTCTGAATCCTCCTGGACACTTCCACAGGTCCTACAGACACACTAATTAGCTTTGCAATGTAATGGCCGACTAATGAATTTTTCCACAAATAGGAGTCTTATGACAGAAATGCACAGGCCTGGTTTCCTGTTTGTCATATAACACTGAGCTCAGAGCTGTCAGTGATGTGCCCGGCACTGCCCAGAGAGAGAACAAAGAGAAATAATCCACAGATGAATGTCTGTTCTGCTTTGACACACAGCTACAGATTGTAACTTGGTGCAACAGAGTGGAGAGAGGGCAGCTGAAAGACATGGATATGCTTCATAGTGAATGCCAATTAGGTGGAAGTTGTAGGGCAGGGAGATGAAATGGCCAGTCATGGAGGATCATACATGGCTCTCGGCTTCTGTTCTGGCATCAACTGCCAGTCATGGTAGGCTTTTTCATTTTTACACACAGGAAAATAAAAGCAAAGATATATACAGTGAATTTCAGCACAACCCCATTTGTCCTCACTGATGACAACTGCTCATTTTTCTTGCCTGTTTAGCTACAAATGTGCGAGAAAGTGAGAGAAACATCTTGCAAGACAATTGTTTTCTATCTTTTGTGTCTGAGCTTCAGTTTTACTGTGTATTTTGGCTGGATTCATTTATATTTTGACTTTGGCGGCTACATTATTATTCTTTTTACTTTTTTTGCCTCCGTATTTATGTAAGATATAATACACTTTCTGTTGGTCATTATCACAAAATAGACCATTATGCAGTAATGTCTTGCTTATATTTTGATTTGAGTTGAAATTGTTTTATTATTCAGTGTAAAAAGAGGTTGTGGTTGTCAAAAATTCACCATAAAACAAATGGTGACAATATTATAGGTATTATATGATGGCATAATGGTGCCTGTATATTTTCCGACTTACAACTGTATATTTCATTAAATTATATAATGTTAACCAATCTACTTGAACTACCTATATTGGTTTGTACCGATAAAGCCACATAATGAATCAGAAATTATATAGAGCGCAATGTTAAACCATCATATATGGTAAAGTAACTTACAGTTATTAGATTTTTAATATAACATTTAAAAAAAATCTAAGTTGTACGAGAAGACTTCAAATAGCTCAATTATAAAGTTAATTCATCCAGGCCAGTAGGTATCAGTATACTATAACTGATGCTTTCTGTTTTCCTTGCTGGCCTGGAAATCATCAAAAATAGCACTGTGCAGAAGATAATTAATGAACGTCAAGCAATTTGCCAGCAAAAGTGTGCAACACTTGATTTATTAAGATTTATTAAAAATGTATTGAGAGCAACTTTACTTACAGTAGGCACAGTGCGGTAATGCAGTTGTGTCATCAGTAATTGATACTCTGAGCCAAATAAACGTGGCTCTGACATAATTACACATTTCAGGAAGTACCATTAGTGATCTCATATGTCCTATGAATGTAGCATGGACTGGTTTCCCATCGGCCTTCAGTCCCATCTCAATGACCACTCATCCCCAACAGCACTAAAAAGATTATGGAGAGCCGTCAGAGCTGCGCTTCACCGAATCTTAACCATTGAATGCTCCAGCCGGAATTACATTTCTGTAATACATACCGAGGGAT
>NW_015510703.1:2176-2996 GCF_001515645.1 Sinocyclocheilus grahami
TTTTCATCTCACTAATGGGATTAGGATAATGCAAAGGTGTGCATGCTTTCGAGGAACAGTGTGGGAGGGAGAGAGAGGCTTTAGAAACCACAAGGAAAAGAAACACTCTCCAGTGTAAACATTTGTGTCTTTAGTCACACGCTACAGTCGTTGATTAATTTTAGTACACATGCTTCCTCTTGGATGTGGTGTCAGTGTCTTTGCTCCTTGTCTTTAAGAGTGTGAGCTCTTTGCGTTCTCCTCAGTCAGTTGGCGGAGGTCTAGTCATACAGTGAGTGATCTTAAGAGCTCCTCTCCTGACAGCCATTTGCACTCCTCTGACTCTGTTCAGGACGAGCAGATGGAGAATTGCCTCTTTTTGTTAGGATGCAGTGTTGTGTTCGCTATTTCATTCAAGCTAAGTAGCCGTATTCACCCCGAGCTGCAGATACGAGCGCTGATGCTACTTCAGCTTGAGGCCAAACTCTGTTGCAGTATGGATGTTAATTCCAGCTAGTGAAATTGTTGTAAAAGCTTGCACACAGTTGCCTTAGTTTTTAGATGCAACCCTGTCTGCTTCTGGAATGGGCTTTTTGAGCCAGGCAGTGTGGTGTTGATAGTGACGGGCTTAAATTAATTCTGCCTTTTTTCCCTCCCAAATGTGTTTTTTCTCCATTAACGGACCTTGGTTTAATGGTGTTTTGCTAATTATATTATTAGGAAAAAATTGCACTAAGTTATGAAGGATATTGTGCTGTTGGTGTGCCAGTCTTTCCATAACTCTCTTCTGCTTATCTATCTCAGAGTGCTATAATATATGCGGCTAATCTCAGTCCACAAA
>NW_015510703.1:10399-11627 GCF_001515645.1 Sinocyclocheilus grahami
GCTATCTGCAATCATAACAGCTCTGCTGCTTTTGTAAATGCCGGTTTCACAGAAATTGTCTCTTATAATCAGAAACATATATGATTTTATCTCAAATAAGCTGTGGATGCAGTGAGTGGTTGACAAGTTTGTTTTCTCCATACACTGGCAATTTCACCTCTCTAGCTTTGACAGCACTCATGAATGGGAGTGGAAGTAGTTAAACTATAGTCAAGCTACTCTTTTGAAGAAGTAAGCTTGACCCAAAGCTGCCAACTATGATGCAACTATTTAAGTGAGCAATGCCTTCATATCTAAATGTTATTATCCAATGATATGACTTATAATTTGAGCAAGGGTGAACAGTGTATACTCTAAATTAAAACTACAGTACTAATACTTAATACTACATATACAAACAGTAATGAATAGTAGGAAATATTTTGCTCAATACGTGCTTGATTATTTCTCTCCTTACTTGCAATAGTAATGTGCAATATTTCTCTCCTCAAAAAAAGTAATTCAGTCTGCAAAATTAATAAATGTGCACTACCATTCACAAACACAGTAAAATAGTAATATTGTGCAAATAATATTATAATATAAAATGTTTAAATATTTTAAAATTGTATGTATTCCTATAATGGCACTCCAGTCTTCAGTGTCACATGATCTTTCTAATATGTTGATTTGCTAATATTTCCTATTTTCCTATACTGTTCTGCTGATTCATATTTTTGTGGAAACTATTATATTTTTTTCAGGATTCTTTAATGAATAGGAAGTATACTTTTGTAACATTGTAAATGCCTTTACTGTCAATTTTGATCAATTTAATGCATCTCTAATGAATAAAATAATTTTCAATAATTTCATAATAATCAATTTCATAATATCAATTTCTTTCAAACATATGACGAGTAGCATATATAAAAGTAGCTTGTTACTAGAAAAACTACATTTTGAATCTTTTGAATCATTTTGAATATAAAACTAAAAAACTTACTGTAGTAGAATTGCTACTTTTTTGTTAACTATTCCCCAGCACTGGCACTCATGTCAGTTGTTCAGACAAATAAAGTCTCTCCTTGGTTTTGATCCTATTATAATTACTTTCACGCTAGGGAAGCCGTGGATTGAGGCAAATTAGGCTCAGATTAAAATGCATGAGCCGATATTTCAGATCATGATTATTTATGAGAATTTGGGAAGGCACAAGTCATTTGACTTGCATATAGGTTTTCTTTTT
>NW_015510704.1:0-588 GCF_001515645.1 Sinocyclocheilus grahami
GTGTGTGTATATTCCATAATGTTATGGAATCCTAATGATTGAAAAGTTAGTTGCTATATTTATATACTGTATGTATTTCTGTTAAGTCATTTCCTGGTCCAGTTTTAAAAGCAGAAATGTAGAGCTTGTAAGTTAATTGATGTGCATGTATGAATTATTGTAGACAAAAATTAGTTATTTGATCTGGAACATTAACTCATCCTTTCTGCTTCTGATAAATGAACCTTTAATGATGTGTTACATTATTGTTGTAGGTGTAGGATGAGCATCCCTTTCAGGTATTATTTTGAGTATGATGCAAATATTACCAACATTACCAGAGTTATGGTTGGATAAAGACTGAGAAGCATCAAACTAAGCACAATTTACCACACATAATGCTTAAATCTTGTGGCTGTGATTTCAAAACACTGCGCATTGGAACATTTTTTCGAATGTTATGTCTTTCCCATGTAGACTTCCATTGTAAGTTCATTAATTTGTATTTATTAACTTCTGTTCCTCTATACTGTCAAACCCATAGCTCTCCTGTGTCTGTCAAGGCCTCCAGCGTGTGTGTGTGTGTGTGTGTGTGTGTGTGTGTGTGTG
>NW_015510704.1:598-1558 GCF_001515645.1 Sinocyclocheilus grahami
ACCCAGCACTGGGTTGTATTTAACCCAGCATTTTGTAGAGTGTAAATGCATGCAATAGCCCTAAAACAAACCCGAATCCTAACCATAGAAAGTACATGTGGGTTATTAATATTACTCGGTACTTAAATACAATTACACTGTAACAAGAACATTGTCAAATAAAGTGTAAAACATGTATCTACAAGTGAACAAATTTCCAAGTGAGAAATTAAGCAAGTATTTAGTTTCGATTTACAGTGATTTCTGGCTACTGGCTGTGTTAGCAATATATAGTCGTGATAGTAATTTTCAAACTTGTGTATTTGTTTGTAGAGCACATAAGACACAGAGTGTGGCCGCTGATGGTGAGGCTTCAGAAGTGGAAGAGCAGCGTTTGGTCGGGTTTGAGAAGGTGTGGCAGATCCAGTCACAGGTCCCAATGTTCCTAAACGCAACTATAAATATAAAGATGTGCAACATCTCCTTGAAGGAGAAAGCCAAGATTTTACTGGAAAAGTGCTCACTGACTCGCTCTCTTCTCTCTCTGTGTCTCTCTCTGTCAGCAGTATTTCCGTGTGGGTAGAGGGGCTGTTCTGCTAGTACTGTCCTGTCCTCTGTAAATAAGGTGTCCTCATTCTGTCGAGAGGAGGAAAAGGAGCGTTTGACTACAATGGGCTATTATTGGCTATCATAGAGATGAGACAGACTCTCAGGGGAGCACAGCGCACTTTTCTGAACTGGAAACGTCGGCTGCGTCTCACTCTGTCTCTCTCCCTGCGGCTGCTGTGTTTTTCTTCACAGGGCTTGTGGAGGTACGCTGATGTCTGGAAGCGGGACGGGTTCGCCCCTCGAAGACAAAGATTTCACACTCCCAATCCTTCCCCTGTTTCACCATAACAAAGTGTGAAAACTTTGGAGACATTTGTAATGGTGTTAGAATAATAATTCTTTTTTTCCCCTCACATAAAGTTTTTTCTCTCT
>NW_015510704.1:3117-3915 GCF_001515645.1 Sinocyclocheilus grahami
TAAAGTATGCTCACAGGTTAAAAAATAACATCAAATGAAATGAAATGCTTTAATATCTCCACTGTCTCTTCTCGGACATCAAGATTAAACTGCAAAGTAAATTAAGCAAATAATAACTTTAGTTAAGTTTGCAGCTTCTCTGGGTTTTCACATGAGAAACTTAATCTAATAACATCACATTATGTCCCCTGTTTCAAACTCTGCTGAGATTTTACAAGATATGAAAGTTTGCAAACGAAAGTCAGATTTCAATGTGAAAGTTATATCTGAATATCTGTCTTCATTTTATAGTTTGACACTTTTTGTATAAAACAAAAAAAAGTTTGTTTTTATGGTGTCCATATTACATACTAATTAACTACTGCATTAATAAAGAGCACTATATGCAATTACAAGCAGCTCAAAATTAATAATAATAATAACAACAACACACCAAGTGCATGTTGTTAATTAGAATGATTCTATTATTTATCTAAGTACATGGCATCATCAACACAGTAAAATAAAGTGTGTCCCAAAGCTCTAAAATAAGTCCCTTATTTTTACTTTAACTCTTAAATCTCCTGAGCTGTGAAAGAGAAGCCTCTGGAAAATAAAATGTCCAGATATTTAGACTTAAACTGAGATAAGATATAGGGTTAATTTCTTCATTAATAACCGGAAACAAGTATTCCAGAGAGCTGTGCAATAAGCCGAAATATCCCAGCGTAACATGACACATTAAAGCCTAAACTCTTCTTTATGCCGTGTATAACTGAACAGCAGTGTTTGGAGTGGGTAATTAGCATAGTATTAGTG
>NW_015510704.1:5209-5686 GCF_001515645.1 Sinocyclocheilus grahami
CAGTGTCACATGATCTTTTAGAAATCATTCTGATATGCTGATTTGAAACATTTATGATTATTAACAATGTTGAAAATTGGTGTGCTGAGTTTTGTGGAAAAGTGAAACATTTAAGGATTATTTGACGAATATAAGTTTATTTTATAGGAAATCTTTTTGTCTTTACTGTTACCTTTGATCAGTTTAAATATTTGAGTTATTAAATTACGTTTAACAGCTAAGTGCATTGCAGTAAAGGTGATCTTTCTTTTCATAAACTGAAGGACGAGTCTAAATTCATTTTTCTGGAAACTGACAGTATATCACAGATGGTGTTGCAAGAGCATAAGCCCAGCATATTTCTTTCAAATCAGTTGAAAATTTTGCACAGAATAAAATTCCATTTTTTATTAAGATATTGTCCATTTCTTATTGGCATCTGTGGTTAAAGCTCTAATAATCCATTATTGTGTTCTGGATGTGTGTGTGTGTGTGTGT
>NW_015510704.1:9925-11622 GCF_001515645.1 Sinocyclocheilus grahami
GTGTGTGTGTGTGTGTTAGTAGGGCACTGCATTTTGTTGTGTCTGTAATTAGTGCTAGAGTGCTGCTAAAGGCAAGCCGGGACAGACTGTGGTGAATGGCCGTTCTTTTGTGTGAAAAAGCTGCTCCTTCGCTCTCTGCTTCTTCTTCTTTTCTCTCTCTCTGCGCTCTGTCCATCCTCTCGGGATCTCATCATCTTCCCTAACAGTCAGAGTGGGATTTAGTACCCTCTATTCCCTCACCTTCTTCCTCTCCCTCTTCCCCTCTCTCTGTGTGTCTCTTTCTGATGATCTGGAGCCACTTTACTTTTTAAGTTGTGTATTTTTTCTGACACTCATCTGTCCTGTGCTTTCGAGAGAAGCTCTGTATAGGAAGTTTGGATTTCATTTCTTGACTAGCAGAGTATATATTTCTTTTTGGTTCTATTATTACAAATGTTAGAGTGGTCAGGAGTCAGTGTTAAGACCTTGTAGCTGAGCTCTCGATGTGACAGACAAATCGAAAATGATTATTTATTTGTTTGACATTTTTTGAGATCTGCAGATTCAGAATCTTTATACAACATTGCTGCTCTTTATTTCATGACATTTCAGGATTCTTAAATCTGAAATTGATGTTAGCTTAGCAGTAACAGACTGGTGTGCAAGTAAAGTGGTGACTGTTTCAAAAGATTCCACCACAGTCTCCACACTTGATTGCACAAGGGTTAATAACATAGAAGAGTGTTCATAAACAGGAAAAATCCTTTAAAAATCTATTGTAGAACACACGTGGCAAGTAAAAAGTACAGTATAGTAACATATTAGGTATTAAATAAGTAAATGTATTTTATATCAAAATAAATGAAATTATGAATGTATTATTCTAATTGTATTGTTTCTAAGAAATAATAATAATATTCTGTTCTAAACTACTAAAGGGTTTCTTTTCAAAAATAATTATTTGATGAATTGCATTTTTAAATTAAATTAAATTAAAGCATCATGTAGCTGACCCACCGACAAAGGTAAATATTTCAAAATGTACAGTACATAATCAATTTAAATATAAAGTAAATATAAAAAGTTACTATTCTTTTTAATTAAATATTTTTTAAAGAAAAACAATGTGTATTGTGAAATGCGCTATACGAATAAAATGATAAAATTTGACATCACTCTGCAAACATATACAAATATACATGGTGTGTTCGAGGGTGTCTCATTGCCGTATTACTAGGTCTGAAATGCCACAAACCTTGCAAACCTATGAACAATCAGTGATTTGTGATTAATCTAATGCACATGAGCAGCTAGTACCTTAAAGTTCTGTCATCATTCTCTCACCTGCATGTCATTTCAAACCTGTATGACTTTATTTCATCTACAGAACACGAAGGAAGATATTTTGAAGAATGTAAACAGTTTCGGTTCCCTTTGATTTCCAGTGCATGCACTACAATGGAAGTCAATAGGAATTGGGATGGTTTGGTTGCCAACATTCTGCAAAATATCTTTTTTTGTATGAAGTAAAAAGTATGTAGCAATATATTTATATAAGACATGCCTATAGGAATTGCATATGTATTACATAATATTTAATACATTTGATTATTAAAATAATATTAAAAGACTGTGCCGAACTACTAAAAGTTTTAATTTCAAGAATTTTTATTTGATGAATTGCATTTCATACTCATAGAGGTTTGGGACATCTTGAC
>NW_015510705.1:0-251 GCF_001515645.1 Sinocyclocheilus grahami
TTCAGAAATCAGTATAATATGCTGATTTGCTGCTCAAGAAACGTTTCTGTTCTAAATGTTTATATTAACATTAATACATTAAAAAAGTCAAAAGCTGTTTCAGGTTTGGACTTGCGCTAACATGAACAAACAACGAACATTTTATTAACTGTTGTGTAACCTATTAACACTACCTAATAGGCCATTGTTATAAAGTATATTTTTTGTTAGTATCTAAATGGGGTGCCATCAGTTGAACTGTTTTTTTTTTT
>NW_015510705.1:261-1008 GCF_001515645.1 Sinocyclocheilus grahami
TTTTTTTTTTTGCATATATAAATAAATAAGAGGCTTTTTAAAAATGAATTAGCTTACCAGCTGGATTTTTGTATATGGGAAGCCTACAAGGCATATTAATCTATAATCAAGAAATTTGTTCACTCATGTTTAATAGGGAAGAGTAAACGCAACGTTGTACCAGACATTAAAAAGGCAAAGTGAATCCACAAGGCCATTAATACCATTTTATTGACAGAAAAACTTTGTCAAGAAAAGGTAAATGCTGTAAACAGCAAACTATGGTTTATGCTCTGACACTGAACAAACATTTCATTCGTCTAATTCCGGTTCTATGTTGCACAGTTTATTGCTTTGACTTGCCTGGATCTTGCAGGTAAAGAGCAACATAAGAGCTTCCGCTCACTTCAACCAGCAGCACTTGCTCCAACCGTCTTCAACACATTCTCAGACATACTTGCACAACACCAGAGACGACCTGGACAGAACACGTGTGCAACGCTGAGATAATGCGCAGCATGACACTCGTTGACTACTGCTTAGAAAAGGCCCGAAACAAACTACACAAGTATGTGAAAGCAGACACTTCCCATTTTTGTGCAATACTGCGTTATGAAATGCAACCGCACACGTCATCTTTCATTTAAATGCAAAAACTTGCTTGTCAATGCAATGCAAGAAACTGGACCAGATGTTTGCACTTGGTGTCTGCATTAGCATACTTGTGTTAAAGGTGACATATCATGAAAATCTGACTTTTCCAGGTGT
>NW_015510705.1:2112-5016 GCF_001515645.1 Sinocyclocheilus grahami
ATGCTACATTTCTCCAAATCTGATGAAGAAACAAACTCATTTATAGCTTGGATGGCCTGAGGGTGAGCACATTTGCATCAGATTTTGCATTTCTGGATGAACTACCCCTTTAAGGTGTGTTTTGGACATAAGATTTCAACAGTTTACAAAGTTTCCATTGTATTTAGTCAACAAAAACATACCGCAGTGCTCTGCTGAACTATTCCTGTAACAGTTCAAATAGGACGAAGATCACAATTTTCCAGTTTAAACATCATATTCGTAATACGAATAACAAAAAACAAGTGCATGTTTCTTTAAAAGCATCTGATGATGTCATGAAACTAGACTTGAGGTTTAATAAATAACTTAGTACATGACTGATTCCATTAGTAAGTGGAAATATTATGTGTGTATACATTTATAAAACGGACTTAAATATAATTAAATGTATCTGTAAAGGCCAACTGGCTCATTTGTTAAAGCTAATCGCACCTATTTGCTGTTTATCCATCAGTTGTGATGGCTATGAAGTTGTTCTGTTCAACAACACTTCTTCAGCTCTGGTCCCAGCCAAACTTCTTCAAAGCAACTGAAGCTTCTTAGAAGATCCCAGGTTCTTAAGTGCTTAAAGTCAGTCGAGATAATGACATTAATAAGTGGCATTATGTTACGCCGGGGTGGAAACGGACGCCTTGGATATGTTTGCTTGCAAGCCGCATGGTACCACAGAGAGGTTCTTCATCCTCGAGTCCAAAGTGACGCCACAGTTATGAACCTGTTGCCTGCAGCAGGAAAAACAACTTGATTAAAAACCAAAACAAAAGCACCGGATTTAAAATTCCAGATAAAGTGGCATTGTACCAGTCGCATTCAGTGATGCTGTAGAAGACGGCCGGTTTGTGTTCCTCTCCGTTAGTGAATGTGGCCCCCAGACCGTTGGCCCCTGCATTGCTGAAAAGCAGCCAGTCTCCAACACTGAGCTCCGGCAGCAGACATCGCTTCACCACCTGATCCAGATCATCAGCAGACGGACCCCACAGACTGCTGGAGAACAGCGGCTCTTCTGCGCTCACCTCCTGACAAAACACCACATTACACATGATCAGCTTTAACAATCTACTGACTAAAGCACTAGCCTGTGATGGTTTTAATGACTGAAGATGATGCTCAAATCTTTTAAAATCTTTCTTGGTCCAACAAAAGAAGCAGCTCGCACACATAATTAGGGCTGTCAAAATGACTGAGAAACTAAATTCGAATTTTCTACTTAAATATTATCAAAACTCAAATTCTATTCGAATTTAAAATGCATAATTTCAGTTAGGGGGAAAAAAAGCTTTTGGCTTCTCTCCTGAGGCCACAAGAGAGCGCATCGAGCAAAATATTATGCACGTTTCTTCAAAGCGTAATAACACGACTATCTTTGAAAAAAAGTGCATAATGTTTAAAAACCATATATAATTAATAAAGTTGCTTAAACAATTAGAAGAAAAAAAACAGCACCATGCATGCATGTATGTATAGTTTAATACAAAGGACCGAAAACCAATCACAAAAGTAAAAACACGAGATACAGTGGGATGGGGAACAACCGCCATAAAGGCTTGACATGTTTTTTAAAAGTTTAACTTACATTAATTTTACATGGCTTTCTAAACATGCGGCTCTCTTGTACGAGGCGCGAGTGCAACGCTGATAGATGTCCCTCTAGAAAATATGCCTTCTGTGTGAACGGCTTGGTTTCAGTTTTGACGTAAGCAACAACATCTCCACACTGATGCTCTCGTTTTCCGCAATATATGAATGAACAACGTAGCAGCGCCGCTTCTTGTGGGTTCAACTGGATAGGCTAACAAAAGCATTAAAATGCAATGACACTTACATCGTTGCATTTTGTGCGCCACTGATAAGGCTGCCTGACGGCTGACGCAGACCTAAAATTCGAATGCAACGTTTTTGCTTTCGAATGTGGATTTTTTTTTTTTTTCGACGAATATTCGAAATTCGATTTTTTTTTGACAGCCCTATAGTGTAGTAGATGAAACTGTGGCACTCATTCACACAGACACAAGCATAGCTGTCTTTTTGCTTTTAATACCCACAGATACTAGTCCATATCGTAATTTGAATAAGTGTAAAGCCCTACTTTTTACCATTTTTATGACTGGATTCCACAAATCCGTCTGCCCTACAGACAGAAGACCACCAGACAGCGTCTCCTCTCTCATGAACAACAAGTCTGTGGGAAAAAGAGTTCAAGCATGAGTTTAACCTTCAGAACGTAGTGTACAATCGTCTGTCAGTGAACTATGAGAAGGAAGTGATGTCAAAAAGCGACTGAGCAGAGAAAACCCAGCCCTGAGATGCATGGGAAAAAAGACTCTGAACGCTTGTTTATGTCATACAAGTGACTGTTTGAAACTCTACAAGTACATTTCATCATTAGAAACTTATTCACAGAAAATAAGACACCAGAAAAAGCGAACAGAGTGTTTGTCTGTTCTCTAATAAGCTGGCACGGGTCTTGCAAGAGTATTGTTTGATTAATAATGTGCTTTGAGGATGATCCTAGAGTTTTGATCTAAACTGTGCGGGGCGCTGCTCCACGGGAAATGCGTCAGAACCCGATCCAACGGGAACATACAAATGTGCTACCTCCAGTGAGAGGTGTAAGATAGCGAGTGGAAAATCAAAAGGAAGAGAGATAGAGAGCAACAAGCTTCTCTTGTTCTGGTTCAAGACCTTGCACTTTCCTCTTTGGGTCGGTCTCAAACTCCCATGGCCAGGGGCCTTAAGCTCTTTAGATCATTCAATAACAAAACACGGGCGCTCCTCAGGGACACCGGCACACAGCACACATCCTGTAGACGGCTCTTTCAAATATCTGTGGTTTGTTTGGTCTGGAGGGCGGATGCGAAAGAG
>NW_015510705.1:5398-8122 GCF_001515645.1 Sinocyclocheilus grahami
AAAGATAACACAACATGCAGTTTTTAAATGAAGGTTTTTATTATTAAGGGAAAACAAAATTCAAAACTACATGGCCCTGTGTGAAGAAGTGTTTGCCCCCTAAACCTAATAACTGGTTGGGCCACCCTTAGCAGCAACAACTGCAATCAAGCGTTTGTGATAACTTGCAATGAGTCTGTTACAGCGCTGTGGAGGAATTTTGGTCCACTCATCTATGCTGAATTGTTGTAATTCAGCCACATTGGAGGGTTTTCGAGCATGAACCGACTTTTTAAGTTCATGCCACAGCATCTCAATAGGATTCAGGTCAGGACTTTGACTAGGCCACTCCAAAGTCTTCATTTTGTTTTTCTTCAGCCATTCAGAGGTGGACTTGCTGGTGTGTTTTGGATCATTGTCCTGCTGCAGAACCCAAGTTCGTTTCAGCTTGAGGTCACGAACAGATGGCCGGACATTCTCCTTCAGGATTTTTTGGTAAACAGCAGAATTCATGGTTCCGTTTATCACAGCAAGTCTTCCAGGTCCTGAAGCAGCAAAACAGCCCCAGACCATCACACTACCACCACCATATTTTACTGTTGGTATGATGTTCTTTTTCTGGAATGCAGTGTTACTTTTACGCCAGATGTAATGGGACACACACCTTCCAAAAAGTTGTGTGTCAATCATCTAGATGTTTTCTGGCAAAACTGAGATGAGCCTTTGTTCTTTTTGCTCAGCAGCGGTTTTTGTCTTGGAACTCTGCCATGCAGACCATTTTTGCCCAGTCTCTTTCTTATGGTGGAGTCATGAACACTGACCTTAACTGAAGTGAGGCCTGCAGTTCTTTGGATGTTGTTGTGGGGTCTTTTGTGATCTCTTGGATGAGTCGTCGCTGTGCTCTTGGGGTAATTTTGGTCGGCTGGCCACTCCTGGGAAGGTTCTCCACTGTTCCGTGTTTTTGCCATTTGTGAATAATGGCTTTCACTGTGGTTCGCTGGAGTCCCAAAGCTTTAAAAATGGCTTTATAATCTTTTCCAGACTGATAGATCTCAATTATTTTCTTTCTCATTTGTTTCTGAATTTCTTTGGATCTCGGCATGATGTCTAGCTTTTGAGGATCTTTTGGTCTACTTCACTTTGTCAGGCAGGTCCTATTTAAGAGATTTCTTGATTGTGAACAGGTGTGGCAGTAATCAGGCCTGGGGGTGGCTAGAGAAATTGAACTCAGGTGTGATAAACCACAGTTTTAACAGGGGGGCAAACACTTCTTCATACAGGGCCATGTAGTTTTGGATTTTGTTTTCCCTTAATAATAAAAACCTTCATTTAAAAACTGCATGTTGTGTTTACTTGTGTTATCTTTGACTAATATTTAAATTTGTTTGATGATCTGAAACATTAAAGTGTGACAAACATGCAAAAAAATAAGAAATCAGGAAAGGGGCCAACACTTTCACACCACTGTATATATATATATATGTAATTATAGATGGCACGGCATTATGATTTTGGCTTTGCGGTTTATTATTGTTTGTAATTTGTTTCCATCAAGCGAAGCCTTTTCTGATAATAAGCAGTGTTTTATTTGAAAAACGATGCAACGTGATGTCATATAGTTACGGGCGGAGTATTATTTATCTGCACTCTATCTCAAAACACCACTCCAGCGCCGGAAAATTCATTATCATCCTACGCCTGTTATTGTCAGGAGACATTCACCCATGTACAGGTCCTAATGGGGAAGTTTGTCCTGGTTTTAACAAAGGTCGAGTTTTGGATTCCGGATCGTACTTGGCTGAACGTAACTCAGGTGCAAGCGTCATGTAGTGATATGGATCCAAATATTAACAGCATAGCTAATAACATATCCTACCTTTGTTTGAGGACTATTTTACCGTAAAAGGTTTACATTTTGTGCATTTAAATGTAAGAAGTTTATTACCTAAGATCGATGAAGTAAGGTGCTTACTTTAGAATTGTAAAGCGGGGATTTAGAAACATGGTTAGATTCGTCAGTAACTAATAATGAAATTAGAACAGACAATTATAATGTTATTAGGATGGATTGTAAAAGACAATGAGGTGTTTGTATTTTTATTAGATCGGATATTCATTTTAATGCGTTAGATATTAATGTTGAGCAAGAGTTATTGTTTATGGATTTATTGTTGCCTGCGACTAAACCAATGCTGTTTGGAGTATGTTATCCTCCACCCAATCAAAACTATTTTTATGAGGGACTTGAGTATGTTTTAAAAAATTATAATGACGATCTGACAAAAGAATGTATTATTATGGGTGATTTTAACACATAATATATCTAAAAGAATAGGGGACAATTTCAATGCTCTGCAGTCATTATGTAAATTATTCCATTTAACCCAAATTATAAAGAAATCTACCAGAGTTTGGGAAGGTTGGGAAAGTACCATTGATCTTATTTTGGTATCGGATGTAAAGTATATTTCCCAGAAAGGAGTAATTGAATATGGTATTAGTGATCATAATATTATCTTTTGTACTAGAAAACGCAGTAAATTAAAATTTTGTAATCATAAAACAGTACGAATTAGATTGTTAAAAAATTTAATACTGAAGATATAATATTGAATCAGCGGATCCGTGTATGAGCAGATATATTAAGGATCCGCTGACAGACGCAGCTTTCAAACGCTCCTGTGTGTATCTGTGTAAGTGCTCGCTGAAGAGCGAGAAGCGATAAACAGTGTAGCCAATCACAGA
>NW_015510705.1:9726-11620 GCF_001515645.1 Sinocyclocheilus grahami
TTTTTTTTTTTTTTTAGAATTGTGAGAATTTTGAGAAAAGAATGTCAGAAGTCGAAAATACCTTTTTTTTTTATTTCATGGCGGAACTAAGCTTTGTGTTCAATTGGTTTGATTTATTATTAATTTATAATTTTTTTTAAAAGTACTTTAGAACTTATATAAGTAAATTAAATTTTAACACACAAAATTAATATTCGATGTTAGTACACCTATTATAAAACAAACATGTAAATCAAGAAACGTTTTAGAATTGGATTGTGATTCCCAGAATCTGAATCGGATTGTGAGGTTTCTAAATATTCCCACCCCGACTAAACAGATATCGTCTGAGAACTGTGACCTTTCACTGCAGATGAGCCTCGTAAGTGCAGTATGACCACCTCACTCACTTTGTTTTGGGATGACATCGTGCAATCTTCCGCAGCTCTGCCTCATTATCACAAACCAGGAGGGAGATGTTGTGTTTGGCTGCGTATTTGATATGAGAGAGCTGTTTACACGTGCCGCCGAGAATGATGTCCTGAGACGGGACGCCAAAGCCCTTTACTAAGTCCAGCTCATGCTGAAAGACAAGCACAGGAGCCAAAACAGATGACACACACAAAGAAACTAATAAAAGTAATAATATATTTTAAAAACAGCTTTAAGACAGAAACGGAATGCTATTTTAGGACACCGAGTAATCTAGTTTTAGTGAGAGGAGATGAGACATTTTATACTTTATATTCACCTTGTTTGAACAAACAAAGCCAGTTCCAAGAGCAGCCAGGATTTCAACAACCACAGGGCTGCTGTTGCTCTTGACTGTGTAGAAAGGCCGAATCTGGTCCATTTTAGCTCTCCAGCGAACTTGCTGCCGCACAATCACCCCCAGGTCAGCCACAAAAAATGCACTCTTCAGTGCCTAAAGAAAAAACAACATACAACATGCTTTGGTATGAAGAGAAAAGGCACAATAAGCGAACAATAAAGCAGAATTCCTTTTTATACTTACAAGAGTTTGATCATGGATGTGTTTATCGATCAAACCTCGGAGAGCTGCGCTTCCTTCCAGCAGCTCAACAGAAAAGCGTGGTTCATCCAGAGTTCCCTTCATTCTCATCCGTAATCTGATGTTCTGACTGGCATAAAGCAGGTCACCTATTTATGAGAAGCCTCAGAGCTCTTGGGTCCTAGCGATATCCACTGCAAACACAAGACAGACCACAAAAAAAAATCAATAAATGCAAGCTTATGTGAATGATAGGGCATGAGCAATTATTACACACAAGCTTGTCAGTCATTTATTTAAATATATAGAGAAGTTTTATTTACATGTACACACTAATAACATTCTGATAGCATCCTCTCCACACATTATATATATATAGGTTGCCTCTATATGAAACATTTAAATATAAGCATATACATTTAGATATTAATGCATTTGCTTTGAAAGTGTGATTTTGAAAGGAATCGTTTTAAGCAAACATTCATTGTAGCCAAGAAGAAAACTTAAATATCATTACAATAATATAAAAGCTTGCATTTTTACGTCACCCACAAACAAACTAATTCCTTCAAAAATCATCTAGCCTTCTGACATTTACAGGGATCAATGTGTTGGACCCCAACTGTGAATTGCAGCTTTATTTAATGCTCTTTTTATTCTGTGTTATTTAAACTGTACAAATAGGTATGACACATTCAATGTCATGTTTGACGTCACAGCAGAGTCGCCAGCTTCCACTGACCTTGGCAATCCAGTCTCAAAGCAGGTTTAAAAACAGCTACTGACTGAAACGGCTTAGTCAGGGTGGGCAGTATGACTAAAATGAGGACTTCCGGTCGCACTTGAAGCTTCATGTAAGTCAACCCTCTACATTGAGAGTAAATCACTCGCATATGCGACTAA
>NW_015510705.1:19774-20210 GCF_001515645.1 Sinocyclocheilus grahami
TCGTCATCGCCGCACGCACACAGGAGAGAAGCGTTTCTCCTGCCCGGTTTGCCACAGCCGCTTTGTGCGCAGCGACCACCTGGCAAAACACTCACGCCGCCATGTAACAGCCAGGAGAACGGCAGTGTGGCAGAAGGAGGTTTACCGTCTTCACAACATCAGTGCTGTCTGTCACAGCCTGCAGCCTCTGGCACCCAAAACTGAGAGCTGACAGAGTCCTTCACATCTCTAACAGTTTAATTGTTTATATACTGTATATACACTACTGTTCCAAAGTTTGGAATCATTAGGACTTTTTAATGGTTTTGAAATTAGTCTCTTCTGCTCATCAAAGCTGCATTTTTTAATCAAAAATACAGTCAAATCAGCAATATTGTGAAATATTATTACAATTTAAAATAGCCGTTTTCTATGCGAAGATCTGTTAAAATATAAT
>NW_015510706.1:0-4683 GCF_001515645.1 Sinocyclocheilus grahami
ATCAATAAAAAAGTGTCACCTCAAATGTTATTATTAAAATGCAGACCAATAAAGCATGCAGCAGTAATTGATGATGCAATGAGGGTATTTTTTCTTCAAGCTGCAGACAAATAAGAAAACAAAGCAAGCAATAGGCCAAATAAATAAATAAAAGAATTGAAATATAAAAACCTAAATGTTTATGTGACCATTTAACAATTACGTAGAATAGAATTAGAACGTAGTGCTCGTTTAAAGCAACAGTAGGTATTAAGCTTTTTAGCTTGAAATGTCAGTTTCAAAAATTGTTCTGATTTCCAATAATGCGAACGCTTTCTGTTTTTCTCCCACGCTCCACCTAAATGTCTGCTTTGGTATTATGGGAATTAAATTTCACGAAAAGGGCGGTTTGCTTTACTGCAGCAATAAATGCCCGTATACAGCTTATTTGGACTTTTGGCTGAAACAGCTACTATGACTTTGCCTTTGTGAAAACATACATGAGCCTATATGAAATGAGCTGAACTTATTTTCATCAAGCAGAACTGTTCATGTCACACGGTGCAGAAACACGAAATAAAATGACAGCAGTAAATGATAGACTCATATAAACTGCATTTGTCCTTGTTTCCCTGCGCGTGCGTGCAATGCATGCGCGCTGTAGTGAAGCGTGGCTCGCGCTCGAGTCCCTATAGTCCGCCCAGAGAGAGTGACAGAGAGATGGAGAGAGACCTGTAACACGCCACCGTCCGATTCACAGCAAACCGGGATCAAATCAACGAGCAGCTTATCAAGTAAGTCCAAACTGGACGTGTACGTAAAGTGCATACTTTTATCCTTTTCAAAACATAAAACATTTCAGTCGTTATGATTTGGATTATTTGTTATTGATCATGCGGACACTGATGTTATGAAATTAACATGCTCAAATGCATGTCTACAAATAATGGTTGATAGATTTGCGTAAACTTAACAGTTGACGAGAGAAAAAAAAAAAATCATTGAAATTATTTTTTTTCACAGATTCATTTTTTGTTACCGATATGATTCTCATCATGAATGAATTATGACACAAAGACATAGAAATTAATTTTAGCAACTTCCGCTAATCTTTTATCTTTTTTTGTAAATTTAATTTCATGTCCCTTTCTTTATTTCTGTTACTACTGAGCTCTAAAATAAAATCTTGAAATAATCTATTTTAATTTCATTTAAATGACTGATCTGTGCAGTGTTTAAAAAAAAAAAAAGTTAGTGCAAGATGTGTGTTTACCCAAAGTTAGCAAGTCAAAAGAGTATCTTAAATACTTTCCTTGTTTATTAAATTTTTTAAAATGACAAATTTGGACAATAATCAGTTAATCACATTTTCTGAAGCTTAGTTACTTCTGTTGCTTCAGCAGATATATTTATATTTGTTTGTTTTTTTATTGCTTTTTGTTCATTTTGGTTCACATACTGTATATGCACCCATTTACCCCCTCATTCAGCTTATAGGTAATATGTTCTCGGTCATCTTATAAACGTGATCTCTCCTTACAGAGATTTGGAACAAGTTTCTATTGTGTAACTGGAAACACTACTCTGACTCCATCAGGTCCATGTAACTATTAAATAACACAGCATCACAAGACAACTACAAATCAGTTCTCAAAACCAAACCTTCCCACCTTCATATACTGTGGTTTACTTAGCAATGCCTCTTGCATTTAAAGTCTGTCTAAGGATTTTGTTTTATTTCTGTGGCATTGTTCCATATGCTTGACACATTTATAGGTCACTGCAAAGCTTGACCAACTTTTTCTTTTTAACTATACAAACAATTTATTTAAATGCATTTAGAAATATTGTTGTTTGAAACGATGTTGGCCAGAATACAACATATTTAGTTGCACAACATTACTACAACTCAAAGTCAGCAAGTCAAATGTGAACCTTTAATCTTCGTAAGAGCAATTTACTAGTCACTAGTGTGGTGTTTGTATTCATACATGCTTGACATTTAATCACGGCACAGTAAATCTCAGTAAGTGGACTTGAGTCCAGGTGGCAGGTGTTAGTGCACCTTGTTCAAGGAGCACCTGAGAGACCTTGTGCACAGAACAAACATTGCTGCATCATTAACCAGGGAACCCAATATTCAATATTCTCATATTAGATCAGAAAATTATAATGCCGATAAGACCAAATTACAGATTTCAAATTTGATCATCTGAATTTGATCCTCTCTCCCCTAATTCTAGCATCTGTACCTCTGCAGAGACAGCAGGCCGTTGACTTGAGCATTACGCTTGCTGCTGATGTTTGTATGCATGTGCTGCTGCTCTATTGACCAATCAGTTAATGTTTGACACGTACATTCTCACTGTGACAGGATGAGTGCTGCCCGGTTGCCAGGCAGCATGCAAGGTGGACACGTCCAGTAGTGTGAATAAGAGGTTGTGTGTCAGCTCTTAAAATGTTTCACGGTAGCTGAAGCAAATAATCAGATGGAAATTTGCTGCTACTGACTCAGAAATCGGTTTAGAAAGTTTATAATCTGTGCATTTTGCAACTGCCCATTAAATCTATTTAAAACAGTCGAACACTGGTGGTTTTGCTGTAAACAGTTTTATTTTAGTATAAATATTGGTATACTATTATAGTTTTTATCCGTTTTCAATATCATTTTTATATTTTCATTTTAATTTTAGTTCAAGTTTTAGTAACTTTGTTGTGTGCTTGTCATTTTTATCATTTCTCATAGCTTAAAAAATATGTTTATTAGTTTTTATCAAGTTTTTTTATTTAGACTAAACAAAAATGAGAAATGTTGCATTTGCAACTAGGTGAAATAAAATAAGTTTAAGGTTTTTTAATATTTCATTTGAATTTATTTACATTTTTCGGTTCAGTTTACGATAATAAACCTGGCTGTAAAATTTCTACTAAAATTGTTTTGTGAAAATTGTAAATACAAACAATTGTTGAACATTACCAGTTTTTATTAAGAACTACGGACAAAAACATTACTATGACACAAAGACTGAGTTTTAACCATAGACAGCTGAAAAAGAAGTTTAACTCCCGTTCACACCAAGAACAATAACTATACAGATAACTATATTAGCATCCACACCAATTTAGGTGAAAATTCAATATTTCAATAATAGTTTTTTCATATTAACACAATACATTGGGTGCCGCATTGAGTGTAGTTAGTAAATGAACTCTCGTGACTACCAAAGTCAACATTTTAATTAAATGAAGCTTATTAATTATCATGCTTAATATTCTTCAGGGATAATGTCAGTAACATCCTCTTAACAAGCATAATTAGCTTACACAGATGATATTCTCTTAAGGAAAATGCCAGGATTGAAAAATCGCACCACATGGGCCCCACTTTTGCTGAAGACATCCGACATCACTTCCTGTGCAAACGGCTGCTCTCTGGGCATCACGGCTCATCTCACATATGTGAATACTGACCCTGAACCTGTAGAGGGTAAGAGATCACGCACACATCCTGCAGAACAATTCAGATAAGTAGGAAAACAAACACTTGTCATCAAAATAAATCATGTCCTCCTCACCTGCTCAGGTGTGTTTGTGTATCCTCTGGGGGAGAAGGAGGTTGTGGTGGGTTTTGAGGCAGTGGTGTCCGGCAGGCTGGTCAGTGTGGAACTCCAGAGCCGTGGGAAGCTAGAGGACTGCTGTCTGGACTGCTGCCCAGGAACGGCACTGCACACTCAGTGTGGTCACAGCAAGGAGTGGGGATGCTGTGGAGGAACAGGTCTGGAAATACAGTGCTCCAACGGTGAGCGTTTTAACCTGTTAACATCCAGTTCCCACCAAGACTGATAATGTTGGCATCCACACCGACAGATGATAATGTTCTGTTTATTATAGACCGTATACATCAGAGAAACAAGCAAGCAGTCATCTTTGGAATATTGTGATTGAACTTCCATTTTTTTTGTGGTAGCTCTGTGTAATTCTATAGCATCATTGTTGAAGAGTAATTAGCTTGTGGATTTACTTATTGTAGAGTTAACGCAAGTTATCTTGAGCTTTATAATGTTTGAAGCAGATGCCATAACAAATGTCAGTAGACGGGGAAGATTTTAAAACAAGCGGTTCATTCATAAAAAAGTAGCAATTACTGGTATTTTTTTACTCTGTGGAGAAAAGAAGCAACCATATTATTATAATACACTCTAAAAAAAGATGGTTCTGTAAAGGTTCTTTACACCTAGTAACAGTTCTTTAGAACCAAATCCTCCCAAAGAACCCTTTCATGGCGCAGTGATTATTTGTGTTTGCATTAAGGGTTCTTTATTCCTGCCTTTTTGCTTTTCATATCTGTAACTGTCAAAGAGCCTAGTCATCCAAATTCACAGACTGTCAACACTCTCAAGAGGTAGATGATTTCTTTCTTAAAATGTCTATAAATGTAACTTTTCAAACTGTAACTGGTTTCCTACCAATCATGTCTTTTTCTCTTTTTAGTTGTTTCAACAGAACGTTGTGACCAACTCTGTTCAGTTCTCTATCAAACATAATTGCTTTTACCTAAACGAATGGAGGAGACACACTGTAAAAATCTAAAAATTGTATTTATTTTTGGATGTGAAAAACACCGAAAATCGAACCTGATCCGAATTTTTTATGATAGACGAAAGTTTCGGAGGCAGTGTGCAAACGTGATTGACACAACATGAG
>NW_015510706.1:8827-9770 GCF_001515645.1 Sinocyclocheilus grahami
AAACATTTCTTATTATTATCAGTGTTGAAAACAGTTGGGCTGCTTGATATTTTTGGAAACTTTGATCTTTTTAAGGATTCTGATGAATAAAAAAATTAAAGAACAGCATTTACCAGAAATTGACATTTTTGTAACATTATAAAAGTCTTTAATATCATCTTTGATCAGTTTAAGTATTTGTTTCTTTAACAAAAAAATTATAAATTTACTGACCCCAAACTTTAGAACTCATATTTTAAAATTAAACTATACAGGACTGAACTGATGATTAAGCCAAAAAACTTAGTTTTAAGATTAAACACTAAGCTTTCCATCATTTTTTTTGTATGCATATTTAGATTTATATCAAAAGTCTGTCTGAAATGTAATTGATTTAAATGCAGGATCAGTCTTCACTTGTGAATCTGTTTTATCATATCTTTAGTTCCTCGAGGCTCAGATGTCAAAGATTCCCAGCAGCATAATGTTCTTTCATAGCAACTAATCAAATCAGAGCTGAAATGTCAGGTAAACAGACTCTGTAACCCTTCTTATGCTATCTCTGCATTTTCAGGTCTGGAAAGCCCTACCCATGCCCTGCGCGCAGACGCTGACCCCAGTGCACAGTCTGCATCTGCAACCTACATCACGCTGGCGATGGAGCATTCATGTGACCGACATCTGGAAATAATACTACACCTTAGCGGTGAGAGCTGACTACACATGTTAAATCACAAGCTGTTTGGCATTTTCCAGTTATGCATGTCATATAGCTCATATCTGCTTGAATGCAGAAAAGTAAACAAACAATCTCTGTGTTCAGTTTACATTTAAGTAATATGTTATAAAGCAGCAACAAACTCAGCATAAAATTAGATTGTCCAGCTCAAACCATGTTACAGGATGTTTTTTTTTACAGCTAACATTAAAGGGTTAGTTCACCCAAAAATGAAAATTAGCCCAT
>NW_015510706.1:10324-11610 GCF_001515645.1 Sinocyclocheilus grahami
TAAAATCTAATTCAAAATATTAACAAAAACTGTAATGTATCAGTGATACTATAATCACCTGCAAGTCACTGTCACTGTTTCCTGCAGAGCCTCATAGCCCGTTGGTCATCCTAGAGAGGGGCCGTCTCACATTTAGTGAATACGAGCAGCAGATCCGTGCTCGACGTGATTTCATTCGTTTTGCCCGAAAAGAGGCAGAGTCTGAAAAGAGGGTAAGATCATTGCTACTAGAAACCTGCATTGCTGACTTCATCTTGATTGTCTTTTAAGAACTTCATTGAGAGTATTATGTAGTTGTTATATCATGCATGCATGTGCCTCCAGCTGGAGTTCGTGCGAAGACGCTATCACAAGGATCTGCTCTTGAACCCTGTCCTGATGCTTAACTTCTGCCCAGATCTGCTGTCAGAACCAACAGAACTGCAGCAGGCCAGCAGAGAGCTCATCTTCCTCATTGACAACAGCAACACAATGACGCAGCACAACATCAACAAGATCAAGGTTCTTGCGGTCTCCTGTATGAGCAGCTGCTCTTCTGGCACATGTGCTTTTTGGTCTTCAGTACATGATTTTTCCCCTCAAACTGTTATTATCTGCTATAAAGCACAGATCAGTGGTTCTTTAAAATTACTGTTGCCATCAGAAGTTAGCAGCTCTTGTTTAAAGCAAATTTCTACCTACAAAGCTAGAAACAAACAATTTCATCTGATAGGATTCCACTCAGTATACGCCAGTTGAAAATAACCGGAAATGTTCTTGTGCTTTCATATCTTTGACAGGAGGGAATGTTGGTGGCTATCAAGAGCCTGCCGACCCGCTCTATGCTGAACATCGCTGGCATCTGCTCTACAGTCAGGCCTCTTTTCAACGCCAGCAAGCCCTGCACAGATGTGAGTCTTTCTCCAGTCTCATCGCATTGCATTTATTTTAGGAGAAACTGAACCTCAGAAAAGATGGAGATCACAAAGGGTTCTGGATTGATGTTTACCTTTGAGTGACCTGCTGATAGCAATCTCTGTCTAGGTCGCTACTACTGGTTGCCATGACACTGCAATATCAGGTTGAAGCAGGTTCAGGGTCTGGCAGGACAAATTGTTTTAAAACAGCGCGAACCATATGGTGCCATCATGCATTTTACAGCATGCAATGATCAAAAACAAACTTGTTTTGCTCCATTGTGCACCACTGCTCTTTACATTTCCATTACACAGAGCATCCATCACTCTAGCCCTCGGGTGCTCTTCGATCACTTTTGACTCAAAAATGTTACGTTTAGATTTTTTTTT
>NW_015510707.1:0-1992 GCF_001515645.1 Sinocyclocheilus grahami
AGACTTAAACAACAGGCTCTAAATGAAATGTCTTGTTGGATTTACGCCTCTCTTCACCTCGGATCCCGGCGCGACCCAGCAGCCCCGCTTCTGAGCCGCGCTCTGATTGGTCGCTCTGAAACGGGACGTGTTCAGTGGCTGATGATGCGTGAGACTGTCTCGGGGGTCAGGGGTCAGCGTGATGAAGCGCTCTGTCACAGGTCAGAGGATGAACAGACAGTCATTGATAGAGACCTCACTGAGCCACAGAGCGGGAAGCACAGGAGAATTATGGGTATGAGAAGAGAACGCTGCCCTGACTGTCGCTCACCTCAACATTAAATTCAACAAAATTATCTTTATATTCCAGTTTAGGAGCTTTTCTGGATGCTGGTGTGAAATTAATGTCTGTTAATGTAACATTTAGATTAGTGGTTCTCACCTGGTTTTGCTTCAGGACCAAACACAGTAACAAAAGGATTTATTGATAAAAAAAAGTTACATTTATTAATATTAATACCACTATTCATATAAATATTAATATTATTATTTATACTAATTTATATGAATAAAATGCATGTTAAGTAATACCAAAACTAACACTAATATTATAAAATAATAATAATCAATAATAAATAACAAAATAGCAAATATATATATATATTTATATATATTTTTTATTATTACAAAATAGCACTTATACATATGTGTCACAAAATGATGACATAAATGCAACCAATACAACTAGAAAACAACAAAATGAGTCAGAAATATAAATAACAAATATTAAATATTTATATTTATATTAAATAATACTAATACATTAATAATAATACCCAAAATAATATTTAGACATTTTTATATTGACATTATTATTAAATAGTAAAACAGTTTTCATATTAGTGCTATTAGGTGCTACTAATAAAATTAATAACAATATTAATAATACTAATAAAATATTAATTTATTGCTAATTAATTTTATTCACAATTTTGTTTTGCTTCAGGACCAAACACAGTACCAAAATTGTTATTGTGCAAAAATGAAACACTGACAAAAATATTAATATGAATGAACTGATTTAATAATAATAATAATGATGATAATAACAATTGTTATTCTTTTTATTATAATTATTATTCAAAACTCACACAATGTCCATGTTGACAATGCTGTCATTATACTTCATACGTGGACACAACGTGTCACATTTTTATATTGTCTTGCTTTTTCATTGTTTTGTCCTTGCTGACTGAATCAGAACGGAGCAGAAACTCCTCTCTGCGACCCGTTTCCACAGCCACTCGCTGATTTTAGCTAAAGCTCTCATTCTGTGCAAACATCCGCTCGTCTTTCGCTCCAGACTGACTGACGATATTACTATCCTCCCACACTGAGCCTCAGTAAGCAAACGTCTGTGCTGCGTGACGGCCTGCTAATATTGAGATTCTTCTGATAAATATGTAATCTAACAGTGTCTCCTCCATCCGCTGACATTTACTTTACATGTCCACTCACACTAACCATCCAAACACAACCATGTGCTGCAAAACCATCTTCTCCATTGAAAAGCAGCCATATATTCAGACAACTATTAGAAAACTATTAGCAAGTATTTTTCATATTACAGTGGATTTTTTTTAGCATGGTTGTTGTGGACTACAGTTCCCATGATCCTCCAGTCACGGCAAACCAGTGCATTTAGAGATTAGAGATGTTCGGTAAAAATGCTATATATTGGTATATATTCTCAGCAATTAATGTATGTTTTGCTTAGTCTAATTAGTTGCAGAAGTTTTATAATTAAATGTCATTAAATATCATTAAATATAAAAACTGTGAAGAGAAAAAAATAACTTAATATAACTTAATATAATATAATATAATAATAAATAAATAAAAATGTTTTAAAAACAATTTGCACTGACAATTTCCATGATAAATAAGCATATTTTATCCTCTAAATTCTCATTACTGTAATGCAAAAAAACGGTAATGTATATATATATATAT
>NW_015510707.1:8909-10371 GCF_001515645.1 Sinocyclocheilus grahami
AAAATACAATATTTTATAGTATACTTAAAAATACAATGCTAATATTTACATTTATTTACTTATCAACATTTTCAGATCAACAAATCAGAAAGCTTTTATTTTGGAGGGTTGCTGGCAAGTATATTAATTTTTATTTATTTGTGTAATTAAAAAAAACAAACAAAAAAACAGCCTATATAATTTTTTATAGTAAATATTTTTATAGAAACAGATTTTTTATGGAATTATTTTCATACAGTCATGTTTGCTGACCTGGTGTTTGGTGATGAGCGGCGGCTCGCAGATGAACTCCTCCTCTTGAATGGACCAGAAGTACCTGTCCATCAGGAGTTCAGGAGAAGCGCAGGTCTCCAGGTCGTCCTCCCTCGTCAGGCGCCGCAGCCAGAGCAGCTCGCAGTTACAGTGCAGCGGGTTTCCCCCGAAGCTCACCGTCAGTTTGGAGGAGCTGGAGGCTTTGGGGTCGGACAGGACCTGCGCCTGCTGGAACAGCGTGTCCGGCGGCAGCGTCTGCAGACGGTTGGACGTCATGTCCAGTCGCACCAGCTTGGTGAGGAGCGTGAAGGTCCCGACGCAGATGTGGTCGATCAGATTGTGGTCCAGCGTTAAGGTGTTAATGTTGGTCATCCTGGCGATGGCTTCCCACGGTAACGTCCTCAGGTTGTTGTAGGACAAATCCAGGTCCTCGATGGTGGAGACAAACTCGTCGAAGGAGGACAGTTCGATGTGGTGAATCTGATTATTGCCCAGGATCAGGTGCCTCAGGTTGATCAATCCCTGCAGCTGGTCGCTGTTGATGACCGTCAGTCGGTTCCCGTCCATGTGCAGTGCTCTCAGAGACTTCAGACCCACAAAAGCGTGCGGCGCGATCTGGCTGATGGTGTTGCGGGACAGCGTGAGATGCACCAGGCTCGTCATGTTCAAGAAGTCTTTTCGGCGGACGGCGGTGATGAAGTTGTCGGTCAGCCGGAGCTCCACGGTCTTGCGGTCGATGCTCGGCGGCACGAACAGCAGTCCGGTTTTGGCACAGAGGAGCGTGAGTGTGGGCGAGATGGTCTGACAGATGCAGCGGCCCGGGCAATGCTGAGCCTTCACCAGTGCGCCGAACACCAGCACATAAAACACCAGCCTCTCCATGATTCATCAGCTACCTAAACCTGCAGAAACACACGGAACAGAGACGTCAGGATTCACTCACACACACTCTCACACACACACACACACACACACACACACACACACACACACACACACACACACACACACACACACACACACACGCACTCAAGCACGCACGCGCCACACACACACACACAAACACACACTCACGCACGCACGTGCACACAAACACACACACACACACTCACGCGCACACACACACACGCACGCACACACACAGAAACACACACTCATGCGCACACACGCACGCACTCACGCACACACACACACACACACACACACACAC
>NW_015510707.1:10395-11608 GCF_001515645.1 Sinocyclocheilus grahami
ACACACACACACACACACACACTCAAGCACGCACGCGCACACACAAACACACACTCACGCACACGCGCACACAAACACACACACTCACGCACGCACACACACACACACAAACACACACACTCACGCGCACACACACACACACTCACACACACACACACACACACATAAACACACAGACAAACACTCACTCACTCACTCACTCACATGCACACACACGCACACACACTCACTCACTCACACCCTCCCTCACACACACACTCACGCGACCACACACACACACATAAACCAAAACGATAAAAGCACACTACTAAAAAATAATAATAATCTAAACTGAAATGAAAATTCAAAATATGGAAAACTAAATAAAAATGTATCTAGTTTTATTTCTAAACTAAAATAGAAAAGAAAGTAAACCTAAATAGTAATTAAATAAATAAAATACAAGTGGCAAAAGCTCATTACTAAAAATTACTCAAAATAAATTAAAATTGAATTGAAAACTCAAAATATCAAATAAAAACTAAAATAAAAATTGCTTTATTTCTAAACTAAAACTGAAATGAAAATAAATTAAACCCAAATTGTAAATAACCGTAAATAAACAAAATTAAAAATGGCAAAATCACACAACAAAATTACTAAAATTATACTTAAACTTAAAATACAAAATGTAAAACTGAAATGAAAATAAAACTATTTTTATTTCCAAACTAAAACTAATTTAATTTTACCTAATGAAAACTAATAATAAAAATGGCATAAGTACATTATGTTATATTATAAGTACATTATTTAGTAACAAAACTACAAGTACATTTTAAATACATTTAAATGAAAACTGACATAAATTAACATGTCAATAAATAAATAAAGTCTACATGAAATTAAATAATAAATGTATATCTTAAATCAAGGCTCTTAAATATCCAATATTAGTCAATATTGTGTATTTCAGTTTCTTCTTGTAAAATTTTTTATTAAAAACAAAAATATTTACATTTTTAATCTCACTCAACATCAATGGAGAATTAATCTGTTATAAATAACCATTTAGAGATGTCTAAGTAAGTAAGTAAAAGAATAAATAAATACAGTCTACAAAGAAATAAACCATACATTTATATCTTAACAAACAGAGGCTCTTATTTTCTCAGTGTGACGTATTTCCAAGTGAAATGGAATATTTAAAAATCAAACGATGTGAGGCAGAATT
>NW_015510708.1:0-6147 GCF_001515645.1 Sinocyclocheilus grahami
AACAGTTCATTTTCTCTCTATACAAATTAATAGTTTGATCATTGGTTGGGTAATTGGTGAGTTGTTTTGGGCACAAACAATGAAGCTAAATTCAGTTGTCACCTTCAGAAAGCAGGCATCGCTGGCTTTCATCATCTCCTCCGTGTCTTTGATTGTGTGTGAAAGAGCTGAGATGTGTCTGTTCATCTCCTCCAGCTTCTCCTTCATCATCTGCTGCTTCTGCTCCTCTTCCTCCCTCAGTGCAGTGATTGTAGCTTCTTCTTCATCTCTGAGAAACTGACGAAGCTTCTCAAACTCCTCTTTAATCTGACGCTCTGTGTGCTCAGCTTGAGACTGAAATCACATCACATTCACTTCAGTCAGCTCTGTATTAACACTCACTCCATTAATGTCCATCATAAACTCTGTGAATGTTTGACTCTCGATATCCTCACCTTGATGTGTTGAACCGTTTTATCACACTTTGCTTTCATTTTCTTTGTATGTTTGAGCTTGTTTTGTAAAGATGTCAGTGCTGTATTCAGTTCCTCCTACAAGATAAAATGGAAATCTGTTAAACTTAAGTAGCTAAGGGCTTTAGTATGTTTGGAAGTTTTCATAGTTTTAGTCAATTGTATGACGTATGATCATTCTCATTAAGTAGTGCCATTTGTGCCTGAAATTTGCAGGACATATTTTTTTTTATTATTTAACTTGTAAAGGATAAACATATACAAATATTAAGCACTGCTTAGCATATAAAATGAAATCCATTTTCTGATCATACCTTGTGAGATGGAAGCACTTCACTGATGCTGAGTTTTCTTGGTTCTCCAGAACTGTTGAAGACACTCTTTACAAAAACTGTGACTGCAGGACAGAAGAACAGGATCCTTGAAGATTTCACAGCAAACGGGACAAGAAAGCTCTTCCACAGATTTGGAATCCATTTCCTCTTCTTGTAAAAGCTGCAACGATCTACAATTTACTTTCACTTTCTGACTTTGAAAAGTAAATAACAATTACAACCAAAATCAAACCTATTCTGTTCAATACACTTCTCCAAAATCCTCATTTACAGTGTACTCCTCTGATCTCCAAAACACTGACTCTTTAGCCTTCAGTAAGATATTGGATAAATCATAAGACTAGTCACTTCCTGGTAAGGTAAAGGTTAAAGATAAAGAAGGGTGGAGTTTTTATGTTTTTTGAGCTTCTGAACAGAGACTGAGTTGAACTTTATTTGTGCTTTCATCCACCGGACTCAATTAACTAATAATGAAACTACCCTGCTGAACAAAACCCCAATAGAAACCTTTACAGAATGTGTAATGGTTTTACTGGTTATAATGGCAATTGTATTGGTTTTAATGCTGTGTCTGTTGGTCTCTACTGGTAATTAGTTGCATTCGGTTGGTGTCTTGATAAAACCACTAAATCCTAACGGAATATGTTTCAAAACACACTACAGAAAACAGTTTTTTAATGGTTTTAATGGTTAAAAGTTGATGATTTGTAATGTTTGTAACGGTATTTGTAGAGGAAACCATTAGAATTTCTGTGATGACTTCTATTGTTTTTTTTCAGCATGTGAATATATTTTTTTAATAGCAGGAAAGAGAAATACCCTGTCAGTAGCAGCACAATAATTAAACAACAACTATCTAGTTTTATGTTTCTAATATTCTACCAGAAACAGTTTAAATGAAACACTAGGGGAAGGGAATTACAGCCAATAGATTTATAAACCAATCAATATAAATCTGTTATTTTTAACATTGACTCTTGTGTGCAGAACTGATTCAAATGCAACACTGGCTTTTAAAAACAACAACAACAACAGGGTATTGTCAATGTATTTTAAGACCCCTTTTGTTAATGTAATCATAATTGAACATATCATAAAAAAAAGATTGACAAATGTATTGTTTGATGCGGCAGTTCTTCGTTGGGGTTTTATGGCAGAATGCATACGAGCAGGGGCGTAGAACATTTTTTCAGGGGTGGCCAGGTAAGACCCAGTGATTTTATTGGGCTGGCCACAAAAACAAAAAGAAAAAGAAAAACACATCTGACTGTGACCATGTTTTACATGTTCTGTTTTACAGACAGAAATTCTACAGAATGTATAGATTACAAATGTACACAGTGAATTTAGTTATTTCCAAAGTATACAAAAAAAACTATATATATGAGATAACAAAGATATCCACAAACACATCAAGATTGAATGATTTTGCTCAATGTGATTTTCTATGCTTAGATTCTCCAGATCACTCAACCTGTCTTCTGCCATGTGTTGGATTACAAATTTATAAAATGTTATATCTAGGTTCCGATGTAATAGTATATAAACTGAAAAAAGTTATGTACATTGTGTTTTACATTTTGAGGTAAAGATAATGACATTCTAAGGAGATCAAGTCAGGCAGCCCAGGTGTCTGAGACATTAACCTTTTGTCTTTATGCACTTCTTGACCATCGGGCAGGCTCCCAAGTTAAAGGTGAATGCTAAGCTCAAGGCACAGCTGTGCCTTTGTCTCTATGATAATGTGAAGGTATGGGCGATACTGTCAGGCTGATTGGATTAGCACCTATGCATTTGAATGACACTGTTATGCTGATGAGATCAGGACTGGAGAAATTCCGGTAACGGGCTGATTCCTGTACTGCATTTGCATGCTTTATTTAGATTGTCTCCACCCCTATGTATCCCTCCCCCTTGAAAGGTATAAACTCTACTGCGCTGAGCTATAGTAAGACTTGGATGACTGCAGCAATGCACAGTGAGTCCTTAATAAAGAGTAACTTCTGTATGAAAGATATCCCAACATCTCCTGGTCTCTGCTTCGACGAGGAAAATGTTACTTACAATTTTGGTGCCGTCACCCGGATAGAGCTCCTCACCTGAATCCAGACTGAAACTTCAACTCAAGCTCAACAAAGATCTGACTTCGTTCCAGACCGAATCTTTCTTTACAACCAAGGGTTGGTGAGTGCCACTCTATCCAAAAGAACCTTTAAGACCAGTACAAATTTGTTATCCTCTGCGCCGTCAGAGAAGAGTTAACAGACAGCTGTAGGGTTTGGTTAACTAAGTTATCCTCTAAAAAATGTATTTTAGAGATGAAGGTTATCCTCTGTTCAGGCAGGGAAGATTAGCATCATGTAGGGATTCCTATTCATATAGACACTGATATGCCCCTATCAGCCATCATGATGTCTGAACTAATCCAATCAGGAGACAACAAAGCTTTATTTGTTTGAAGGACTAAAAAATTTCTTTCACAACCTATAGATACCCCGTGATGTCTTGTGACCACCAATGAATGGAACTATTACATCCAACAGGAAAAGGAAGAGTAATTGAATCACACCCTCAGGCTTGCAAAACAACAGACCTAAGGAAAAGTGATAATGTGATTCAATCTATACTGCGTGACGCCACATGACCCATTGAACATCTGCTTCCTGCCCTTCTGAAATCCAACTGATCCGCGTTTTCTCGTTGCAACAGAGGAACACACGCGAACCTTGCATGATGATTCTAAAAGACAATCATTTAAAATCTTTTAAAGTATCGGAGCAATATACTCCCAAATAATAGGCTTTCTCTTTGATGTGTTGATTGTAACCTATGAAGTTTAATCGATGTTTTATAACCCCTTTTAATAGATAAAGTGATTAAATGTACTCTGTGTATGCCAGATATGCGAAGTTTGGGCTTGTGGGAATGGTCATGATATTTAAATAACCTTGGTATGAATGAAAATGTGTTATTTTGAGCAGTGTGTGTTGTACAACACTTTATAAGAAGTTATTAAAACTTGCAGGAATACGCCCCACTGGAAGCATGTGATTCATGCATGATAAAGGAACAGTATGGGGTGTGGCTAAGCCCCACAGCCAATATCTGATTGGAACAACAAACAGTGGGATGGACAAAAGTCAGCCTGCTTAAAAATGTACACAAAGCCCTCTCTTGCTCGCTCGCTCGCTCGCTCGCTCTCTCTCTCTCTCTAGAACTGTGGCTTTTCGTTTTGGTGACCGCGCGACAAAGCGCTCCCAAAGACTCCAAAACTCAAACACTTCAGTTGAAACTCCGCGACTGCCGAACTTCAAAGTCTAAAGCCAAGCAAAGGAACTCTCAGAAGAACTCCAAACATCACTCTCCGTGCCCAAGGCAACCGACTTTCGAAGCTCCTCTACATCACAAGGCAACCGCCATTCTCCAGGAAGGCTTTCCCAGAAACTACGTCATCCAGACGCCCGACCAGTAACCAATCAAAAGCCGGGATTCCCTCAAGCAGCCAAACAAGGAAACGTCACCCAAACGCAAGTAAACGAACAAAATATTCTATCTGCTGAACTGGTGCCGAGCTAATTTTAAGCAGTAAACATAAGCCAAGTCTCTGCTTTATTAGTTTTCTCAGGTTGCAAGTACAAGAACTGTAGCGAATATCTTCCTAAAACTTTGGGCTTTCCTCAGAACTCCGTTAACATAATTTCCCTGAACCTTTGTGTGTATGTGTGTGTGTATGTGTGTTTTAGCTTAGTTTAATGTAATCTAGAATAGCTAATAAATTCTTGTTTCACTGATAAAGAATCATTGTCTTGTGTCGTGAATAAAGAAAGCTAAACCTTGCCAAGATCCTTGTTACCTTGCTCAAAATTAATAAGATTACCCTTTTGTTTATGTATCGTTGGCCACGAAGTAATATGAACAAAATTGTTAATTACCCGAACGTTAACGTCTCGCTGGACGAACAGTTGATAGAGTGTAAACAATCAAATTTGAAACCAGTTCTAATCAGGTTGGCTTAGAATCTTCAGATTCGATTCCTCCCAAAACCTGAGCTAAAATAATCAGTAATTCCCTTACAAAATTAACTTTAATCTGACATTACAATCACGTGCTAATATTTGTTATCCTTTGTTTCGGCAGGGAAGGCTTAGTTACCCTCTGTTTTGGCAGGGAAGCTTAGCGTAAAGTGCTAGTAATTTGTGTTATCCTCTGCTTTGCCAAGGAAGGTTAACAATAGTTGATCTGTGTTAACAAGTGTACCCTCTGTTGATCAGAGAAGTTTTAGTGTTTTATCGTATGGTAACAAAGAAACTCACAAAATGTTTAGAAAGAATGCTAGACTGATCCCCACAACTGAAAAAGGTGGTCTCGCGACTCCTTTGTGGTCAGATAGCGAATTCAAATCACTGTTAGGAGTGCAAATGAACCTAATAGTCACTGAGAAAGTTAGACAAGAACTAATTCAGAATCCATCCAGACAAGTCTTGGTCTGTAGATGAGTGTAAACAGGTACTAGGAGCATGTATTTGCAAGAACAATGTGAAAGGCATTATCTGCTGCCACAGAGAATTTGGTTTAGCTCTAGCTACTGTAAGGTCCGCCCACTGGTCCAACGACGGTAGCCAGTGATCCGGCAGAAGAACTCTCGCGTGTTGCTGTCTTTCCTTTTTATGCAGCACAACAATATTAAATTAAATACATTTTCTTATGTTTTACCTTTTTATTCATCTGACTCCGAAAATGAAAAGGGTTAGAAAAGATAGTTAGAAGTGAATGTTTGATCATTCTGTTTGACTCTTTACTTTATATTTACTTGTTCATTAGGAATCTATGTCGCTCAGGGAGCCTCATGTCGGCCGCTCTACATGGACCCCACGATCAAAAACTCGCCAGTCTGATCATTAGCCAGAGGTTATGACTAATACTATTTAATAGGTCGCCCATGCTTACCATTCTTTAAATAGTAGTTCTGTTTAGCCCCCTACAGTTACCCATGTACAACTTAGTTAAAGCTCAAAACAATAATCAGCGGTTATGCTAGACAGGCCAGTCTCGCGAGACTGGTTCCCTTAGGAGTTCACCTGGCGGTGTGGGAGCCCCTGCCAAGTGTGCTTCATTGGGTCCTGCCCCGAGCAGGCTCTGGTCTAGTCTTCCTAGCAGACGATGTGGGTCTGAGGGCTGTCGTTTTCAATAGGAGACTTTAGCTATGAGAGTCCTGATGCTGTGGCTCAGTAGGCTCAGAAACGTAGCAGTACTAAGAGGCTCGTTACCTCTATGGAGGTATCTAGAGCAGCTAGTTCGGCCGTCCCCTGCCGGTGTGCCGCTTCAGGGCACCGAACTAGCCGTTCTGGGCACACCAGAGA
>NW_015510708.1:6321-7360 GCF_001515645.1 Sinocyclocheilus grahami
AAAAGATGCACATATCTCCATCCTTCCTCATCATAGGAAGTTCCTGAGGTTTGCTTTTGGGGGCAAAAGCCTACAAATATTGATTTCTTCCTTTGGCCTTGCACTCTTACCCCACACTTTTACGACTCAACCACATCGACGATTGGTTGATATTAGCTCAGTCAGAGCGGATGCCGGTTCGACATCGAGATGTTGTTCTCGCTCACACGAAACAGCTGAACAAGAACCCAAGGGGAAACCCGCTTTGCATGCTCAAGGTCACGCGGAGGTGCCTACGTGCCTTAGACATGTGGAGGATACCTTGGTTCTTGTCTCAGGGCCCGGTGCTGGGAGCTGCTTGTCACGGTCACCATGTGTTGGTGCTGGTGTGTCGGTGGTCTCTTACATCAACCACAAGGGAGTTCTGCATTCGCGACCTTTGTACAAGCTGGCGCACCAGATACTTGTGTGGTCCCAGGGCAAACTCCTCTCGCTGAGAGCAGTTCACATTCCTGGGCATCTCAATATGGGAGCAGACATCCTGTCGAGGCAGGGGCCGAGGTGGTGAAGCAGATATGGAGAGTGTTTGGCCAGGCTCAGGTGGACCTGTTGCGACTCATATGATATCGCACTGTCCCCTCTGGTTCTCTCTGACTCATCCAGCTCCACTGGGGCTGGATGCCATGGTACAGATGTGGCCGAAGCATCGTCTGTACGCCTTTCCTCTGATTTTTCTGCCTCCCGGGAGTTCTGGAGAGAGTGCGCCGGGACAGGCCCGTCTGTTGTGAGTATCCCCGTTCCGGCCGGGCCGAGTTGGGTCTCAGGCCTGATTTCTCTCCTCGACGGCGCTCTATGGGAGATTCCCGTCAGGAGAGATCTCCTCTCACAGGCGGAGGGCACGCCCCCGCCAGGAGCTGTGGGTGTGGCCTCTGAGGAGGCACAACTCATAACTTCCGGTCTCTCAACCGAGGTTGTTGAGACCATCCTCCATCCAGAGCTCCCTCTATGAGGAAACTGTATTTCTGCGGAAGCCGCCAGCCCGACCCAGCTAACTGCCCGT
>NW_015510708.1:8235-11607 GCF_001515645.1 Sinocyclocheilus grahami
GAAAAAACAGGATTACTTACGTAACCTGAGACGTTACCCATGCTTACCATTCTTTAAATAGTATTTCTGTTTAGTCCCCTACAGTTACCCATGTACAACTTAGTTAAAGCTCAAAACAACAATCAGCGGTTATGCTAGTACAATTCGTCTAGCCCCCGTCAGTTATATAACTACGTACGACTTAACTAAAGCTGAGACAATAATCAGCGGTTATGCTAGTACTATGAAATATGTTCATATTTCAATAGTATTTTTGTCTAGCCCCAATAGTTAAAATAACTATATACAACTTGAATAAAACTCAAACAATAATCAGTGGTTGTGCTAGCACTATTTGTCTAGCCCCGATATTTAATATAACTACGTACAACTTAATTAAAGCTGAGACAATAATCAGCGGTTATGCTAGTACTATGAAATATGTTCATATTTCAATAGTATTTTTGTCTAGCCCCAATAGTTAAAATAACTATATACAACTTGAATAAAACTCAAACAATAATCAGTGGTTGTGCTAGCACTATTTGTCTAGCCCCGATATTTAATATAACTACGTACAACTTAATTAAAGCTGAGACAATAACCAGCAGTTATGACCAGTACTATGACTAGTCCCCCATAGTTAACGCAACTGAGTACAACTTAACTAAAGTCAAGCAGTTAGTCAGAAATCTAAAACCTCACCTGATGTGCCCTATGCTCCATCTAACCTGAGATTTAGTATGCACTTAACCCTGGACACAGATATGCGGAAACATATGCCTTCTCTTAATCTACTTGAGAAATAACTTCAGAGTAATCAGAATGAATTCAATAATAACAATTTATTAATCAGGTAATCAACATAATAATTCAAAGTCCAATCAGACAATATAAAACTAATCAATCATATAAAACAGTCAATAATACCGAAATGAGAGAATGTATAACTGTTACCTGATAATGAGGACTACGCACGGCAAATATGCGGGAGATCTGCCTACAGATTCCCTGAGCTCTTTGTCACTCACTCTTAAATATCCAGAAGAACCCCAAAGTTACCAAATGGTATTGTCTGTTTATCGCAGCGTTTTTAGCATATAACTTTTGGGGGTTTCAAGTGAATTACTTTGATTTCTGTGGGAGGCTGTCCCTCATTTACATACAGGAGGTAATTTGTGTGAAAGACCTGGGAGTAGTCTATTTTCAAAATGTATGGCTACCTGTTCTATTGTTAAGAGAATGAGACCCCTTTACCAGACACACAGGGACCTTTCAAATGCAAACATGAATTATTGTATTGTAATAAACTCTGATTAAGAAATGTGGTTTTGGTGACCTCTGCAGTGTCCTGTGTTCAGATGGAAATGATGGGAGAGAGGGGGAGAGTAAGTAAAGGGAGTGGAGATGAAGGGTTATGCATAAGGTGTGGAGCTTTTGCTTCTCTCAGTTGGGTGTGTTGCTTTTGGCTTGCGAGACAGAGTTCAGGTGTTGATTCTCATGAGAGTTCCTTGTTTTTTCAGACTGTGACTTTCTTCTGATCCAGCCAAATGGCATCAATGATCTTACACTACACAACAGTCTCAGCATAACTCAGAGCTAGAGGAACAGAACAAATAGCTCCATGCTAGAGTATCCTCTTTGACTAAGAAATTGAACTGCAACAAAGCTGCAGCAAAAACTGATGTGGAAGAAGTTAGTCAGCCTGATAACAATTATCCTGACTTACAAGCTTTCTTTGAAACAGATGTAGCCATCCAATCAGTAACTGATGTGCCTGTAGTTTCAGTGAAGATATGTGGCGCTATGAGAAGATCTCAGGGAATTGAGGGAATTGACAGTGTTCCTCCCAACTCTTCTGTTGTCCAAGTACAAACTGTTGCCAAAGCGCTAGGACCTAAAGATATAGAGAGACTATCCCAGAGCTTATCCTCAGCATGCACAAATTTTTCTGAATTTAGAAGAGCATTGATCAGCAAAATGCGTTTCTATGACATGTCGTTAGCAGAAGTCACACAGCTGATGTCACGAATTCTAACTGAATCTGAATTCAACAGTTTTGAGTCTGCTGTTACTTCTGAACTACAACATGCCAGTAAAGGCGATTTGAGAGAAGGTGTTTTGAAAATTCTAAAGAATATCATGGGACCATTTGTGGACAATTGGACTTTAAATAGGTGTCAGAAAGGACTGTACTGAAACTGTTCAACATTGCCTTAGCGTTCTGTCTATTATAGGCTACTGTTTGAGATCCGTTTGATGAGTCATTGTTTGTATCTATTTAAAGTTGATCTGTGTCTTAGCTTAAACTTGTTCTACCCAGTAAATGGTAATGTATAGCTTGCGTTAATAATTCCACTATCAAATGTGGGAAGCTTTAGCTTGAAGTTGCGCACTTCTTGTGTATGCAACGTTATGTGAATCTGTTCGGTATGTTCACGGGGAAAGTATTATGTGGGGGTGGGGGGTTGCCACTGTTTCTTTTTTCTTTTTTTTCTTTTTCTTTAAATGATACCTCATAGAGATAAATATAAATAACTGTCTTGGAATATTAATGGTATTAATAACAACTTAAAGAGAAAGAAAGTATTATTGTTTTTAAAGAAAAACAAGATACAGGTGCATCTCAATAAATTAGAATGTCGTGGAAAAGTTCATTTATTTCAGTAATTCCACTCAAATTGTGAAACTCGTGTATTAAATAAATTCAATGCACACAGACTGAAGTAGTTTAAGTCTTTGGTTCTTTTAATTGTGATGATTTTGGCTCACATTTAACAAAAACCCACCAATTCACTATCTCAACAAATTAGAATACTTCATAAGACCAATAAAACCTAAAGAGAAAAAAAGTATTATTGTTTTTAAAGAAAAACAAGATAGACATTACTCTCTTACAAGAGACCCATATGACTGAGGTTGACCATTGTAAGTTGTCACGGCAGTGGCCAGGACAAGTGTTTTTGCCTCATATAGCTCACACTTAAGAGGGGTTGCTATTTTAATAAATCGTAGAGTACCTTTTTTATTGGAATATACGGTCAAAGACAGTTATGGAAGATATATCATTTTAAAAGGACATATTGCTTCTGAGATGGTCACAATAGCAAATGTTTATGGCCCCAATCAAGATGACCCTGAATTTTTTTATAATGTACACTTTAAAATTCCCGTCCTAAATCCAGCAGATAGATCGCCCTTTAAATGTTCCACCTTAACCCCATCAGCAAGGGCTGTGAAGCACATAATGGCTGAATTGGAACTGATTGATATCTGGAGGGCTTTTCATAAGACCCAGATTTTTCTTGACCCCATAAAAGTTTCTCAAGAATAGACTTTTTTCTTCTACATAAAATACAGGAGCACTTGGTGGACTCGTGTGAATACCTTCCA
>NW_015510709.1:0-1226 GCF_001515645.1 Sinocyclocheilus grahami
TCCTTACCGGTGAAACACATCCCTTATTAAAGCAGTCTGAGACTGCGGAGGCCAGACACATCTGCTCCAGCAGACCTACAGCCCTGGGAGGGGAGGAGAGTTAGAGGGAGGGAGAGAGGCTGGAAAATGTGAGCAGTAGAAAACAAAATGCTTTGGGGGTGTTATTTTTATTATTTTTTTCGAGAGGGGGGAATGGCGATGAGAGGAGATAGGATCGCAGAGGTCGGAGTGGAAGGTATTACAAGTCTCTGAGTCTTATCTGGGGCCTGTTTGCTGGGTAAAAGCTTTCAGGTGTAGCACCCTCTCAACATAGATCCGACTGTGCCTGGCAGGGGGATTGGCAGCATTTTAGAGTGAGGCCCGGATTTCTGAAGAGCACAGGTCTGTTGGATCTGCTGTCCTTTTGGAGTGAAAAAAAAAATGTTTTAAGATACATGTATCAGATGGTAATGCCACTTTGAGTATAGTAATTAGCTAGAAACTCCTGCATCATATTGTTTTTGTGTGCACAGTGTGTGCACACAGCTGCACAGCATAGGCAATAATCACTTTAATAAATAAAAAAAATAGTGTTTAAAAATCGCTGGGCTAGTCAAGTGATTTTAATAAACAATTGTTATTTGAACGTTTTTATTACCTGGATGATTTAGATATGAATCTACACAGACACTTTAATAAATGATATTCAATTTATCAAATAAAGGCTTTCCATTTAAATTCTCATGTAGTCTCATTAAAAAGTCTGATTTATTTGATGGAATCAGTTTGATCAGATGGTTCAAATGTGAGCGTAGCAGTTACAAATGATTTGCTGCTGTTTTTGAGTCTCTAGCTGTTTTAGTTGTTGTTTATTGCCCTCTTTAGCCACTTTTAGCTGCTCTTTGTAAGCAGCTTGTAGCTAACCTCTTTTAATGGCAGCTTGACTGTAGTTTAATATTAGATCACACTGAAAAAAAAAATAGTGTAGAAACAATTTTCAGTGAAACATTGCTATTAAATTTCACAGAAAATACAAAAAGTGACCAACTGAATTAAACATGAAAATTTTAAGTAGAAAAACAACTAGTATTTTCTGTCAAACATGGAATCAACAATCTTGAAAATATATATATTTTTTAATAGTGTAGTAACCTGTAGTTATGGAAGCAATTACAAAATAATTTCTTCAACACTGTAATTTTTTTAATTACTGATACCATAGTAATTTTTATGAATAAGATGGTACA
>NW_015510709.1:2292-2815 GCF_001515645.1 Sinocyclocheilus grahami
TTTTTTTTGTCTCATCTCATCTGGTTTCGTATCTTCTAAACTCTTCCCTCTTCTTTCCCCTCATCTTGTCTAGTCTTTTCTCCTCTTGCATCTTTTATCATCTTGTTGAATTTATTCTTGTCTTACTTTCTTTGCCTCATCTCATTTGTTCTCTACTCTTTTTCTCATTGTCTCTTTTCACCTCATTTATTTCACCTCACTTATTCTCATTTGATCTCATCTCTTCAGTTTTCATATCTAACATCACCTCTTCTCACTTCTCAACTCATCTGAATTGCCTTTCTATCTTGTTTCCTCTCCTTGTTTTTCTCATCATCTGTATCCACTTGTCCCTTCTTCTCTTCTTGTCTCATATCATTTTGTTTGATCTATTTTCTTGTCTTATTTTTTCTCATATTGTCTCATATTGCATTACCTCATCTTGTCTTGGTTCTGCTCCTTTCATTTCTCATCTTCTCTCCAAATGTCTCATCTTAACTCATCTAATGCATTCTCCTCTTGTCTCTTCTCACCTCATCTAATC
>NW_015510709.1:2862-3313 GCF_001515645.1 Sinocyclocheilus grahami
TCATCTAATGCATTCTCCTCTTGTCTCTTCTCACCTCATCTAATCCCTTCTTTCCTTTAATTTTCTCTCTACATGTCATATTGTCCCATCTCCCTCTTCCCTCCTCATTTCTCAACTTGTCTCATCTTATCTTTTCCCTTCTATTCTCATTTAGTCTTATCTTGCCTTGCTTCCTCTCATCTTGTCTCCTCTCCTTTTTTTCTTCTTTTCTCATCTCATTTATTTTCCTCGTCTCATCTTGTCTCCGCCTTATATAATCTCATAATCTCACCTTGTCTCGCTCTTTGCTCATCAACTCTCAATTTATCTCACCTGGTCTCCTCTTGTCCCTTCCCCTTTCTTATATTGTTTCACCTTGCATTGCCTTCTCTTATCTTGTCTCCTCTTCTCTCCCTTTTCTTCTCTCTTCTCATCACATTTATTCTCCTTGTCCTCATCTCATGTAGTCTTC
>NW_015510709.1:3323-4029 GCF_001515645.1 Sinocyclocheilus grahami
TTGATGGAATGTATCATGAGATAAAGGCTGCAAGATGGATAGCACAATCTCTGCCATTGATTTCCTTTTCAGTGACCACATGACCGTATAATGAATTCAACGTCTGGCCTCAGCTAAAACGATTGCAGAAAATGATTGCATCAGGATCTGTGTTTACACCGACTGAAGAATGCCATATCCAGATCAAATGTTGTTTGTGCTGTAACTGTTGAGTATGTACAGATAGTCTGTGTCATTAATGTATCAGGCTAAGCTCTGTGTGTAGTTAACGTGCAGCGCTGCGTAGTCTCCTTCTGTGTTCTTGAATATGTAACCTGACATTTCCTCCCGTAGCCGAGAGCTCCTCTGCTTTTTTGTGTTTTCCCCTTCTTTCTTGTGTCCCACAGTACTTTCATTTGGGACTGCATTTTGCATTCACACACATGCACACTTTTTTTCTTCTTCTAGCTAATAATTGTCTTAAGATAGTGAAGAGCTCAGGTCTATTTTATTCAATATCACTGATATGCCTACAGTACATGAAGAGAAGCTCGTTCGGACCCCAAATTTCCTCTGAAACCAGCTCTTCTTTTCTGATTTCCTCTTATTTTTTCTCATCTTGTCTCAAAGGAACACTCCACTATTTTTGAAAATAGGCAAATTTTCCATCTCCCCTAGAGTAAAACAGTTGCGTTTTACCGTTTTTGAATCCATTCAGCCGATCTCC
>NW_015510709.1:5259-5825 GCF_001515645.1 Sinocyclocheilus grahami
TTCTCATCACATTTATTCTCCTTGTCCTCATCTCATGTAGTCTTCTCTCATCTCATTTTGTTTTAGCCCGTCTCTCCTTGTGTGGTTGCAGTTGTCAGTTCTGCATTGGTTTGGTCGTCTTGGCCCTGTGTTTGAGGTTAGAGACAGATGACCGAAATACAAGCATGATGAGAAAGGAGAGGACAGCTGACAGCAAAAGTGGATGGCATAGCAAAGACAGCCTATGGGAGGTGGAAAAAAATAGCACACATTTTCATAACTTTCAGCCACAGAAGGATTACAGTGGAGGCCGATGCCTGATGGGAAATTCCAGCAGCATCAGATTTATCCAGACTAGCTTCAAGGAGGGTGGCGGACAGGCCCTGCTTATTCATTCCTAATTCTGTCATTACCATAACTGCTGACAGCTCTGTGTTTTGTTCGTACTGTACACACAAACCACATTTTCCCAGGCTTCATGCTCAGAGTTACGGTATACTATGTAATATCTTTGGCTGCAACTCCAAGGGCAATAACGTAATGCTTCTCACAGGCCCACTCAGGCTCTTAATGATGGAGAGGGGCTT
>NW_015510709.1:6214-8569 GCF_001515645.1 Sinocyclocheilus grahami
TCTAATGTAGCGTGGAGCGTTTATGTACTGCATGCAGACCGCTCTGCTGTCCATCAGAGAGAAGAAGCTTCGGCGCTCGCAACTACACCCGCGGTCGAGATGACCTCATCTTCTGCTTCCTGCTTCCTCTTAATCTTACTGACCCCCAGTCGGAGAAAAAGACTCCCTCAGGGCCGTTGCCTCAGTGGCTCCACGTCAGCTGTTCAGTGTGCGGAAGTGCTTACCCACAATCCTCCCTGAGCAGGTGGCCCTTAACAGGCCGCTTTGTTTTCCTGTGTCTTGCAAAAGGAAGCTGAAGGCAGAGGGAAGGAGAAGCTTGTGAAAATGAATTTTTTTTTCTTCTTTTGGTTTCACATCTTGGCGCTCTGCTCTTGGCTCTAGCAGGCCCAAACGTATATGAAGCATTCACGGGCTCCAAAACAGGATTTCCTGCACTTGTGTGATGACATATTTCTCAGGGTCCAAGGAAAAACTAGAAGCTCAATTTGCACTCTGTGGAGGAATACAAAGCGGGTCTATAGGGACGTGGGAATAAATGTTTTGCAAGTGGGGCCAGTTTACTTAATCTTTAATACACTCCACACACTTTTCTCACATTCTCATTGACCACATTGTGATCCCACAAGATGTAAGAAGAGTTTTACAATCCCTCATTCGGTCAGTAGGAAAATGTGGTATCTTTCTGTAAACGACTTCCTGAACTTTCTCTGATGTCTATCTCAGCTCAGTGCAGCCGGCTCTATTTTGCTCCCAGAGCTGCTTGTTTCGGTCTCAGAGCCAGTGAGCAATTATGTGCAATTAGCCTTTACAATCCAGTGTTGCTTCTGATGATCTCATGGATAAATGCCATGTGCATAAAGAGAGGAGATTAGGCTTCACATTGAAAGGATAGCTGAACGGAACAGGCTTCAAAGAGATCAGGCTGGTGCTGTCCTCTCAACACCTGGCTAGACAACGGATGAAGGACACCAGAACAACTGGCACAGGACTGCAGTGACTAGCCTTGAACTACTAACCAATGTGCATTTTTCCAGGTTAAATATAACTTAAGCTGTGTTTATTTCAAATGTGGCATGCTGTCCATTATTGTAGTAAATAATTTTCAACGTGTCCCTCAGTTTGTAAAAACGTAAAAACATACAGCAATGCATTTACAATAGAAGTCTATGGGACAAGTAAGTGTAAATGAATGCATAAAGTAATAGAACAGTCACTTTGTGCCTTATTCACTAATACTTTGGAAAATGTGTTGATGTACGCAGAAAAAGTTTATATACTGTAGACTTAGACTGAACATGGTCTGTCATTTGTCAGTTCTTCACATGCAGGCTGCATTTTGTCATTTTTATTTATACTTAATCAGATATAATTAATACTTTTGTTTAATACCTTTGTACACACTACTGTTCAAAAACTGCACTTAAACACATTAGCTTAAAATTGCACTTAAAACACAGTTTCTATGGCCACCGCGAGTATGTGATTTTTGCATACATACTGTAACCACACTAGGTGGGTGGGTACGTTTCCTTTAAAATATCTAAATCTCTATTTGTCACTTTTTTTTACATTATTTACTGTAAAACAATTTTAGCAGTATAGATTGTTCATAATCAATTTTGAGAGACACGGTAATGATAACATACAAGCAGAAGTTATTCCTCCTAGAAAAGTAGTCCCACTTCAAAATGACAATTTAGGCAACATTTTAGCTCAAACATAAAGCATTTACACTGAAGAATTCATAATAAAAAAATAATACAAACGTCACAATTTTGCTTTGAAACCCTCCACTACACTTGCCCCATACACTTACAGTGTGGGTGTATCATACAGAATGAGTCAAAATATTTTTTTTACAGCATGAAGCTCGCTCCAGATTATTCCTTTAAAACTGTACAATACTTCTGAAATAATTTTAGCTATACTCTAATTTTGATTTTGAAGGTAATAGGCTTTTCAAGTCATCATTAGGCTATAGGCCTACTATTAGATTTCTTTACAGGATTTGGAGCTTTGGAATGGTTTCTTGACGCAATGTACAACAGGAGATCCGATCCGTCTAGTGGTTTTTACCACAGTTTTTACCATATTTGCTTGCAATCGAAGAAGGAGATTTTCCCGTCAGCTTCTCAGGCTGCATACATTTCATCACACACACAAAACAAACACCAACGGAACTGCCCTGGAAAGCCACCATTGCAAAGTTTTCTCTCTCAGTGGAAACCAGACCACATCGCTAACCATGACAGAGTTTGAAATGTACAAGGATAATATGCTTTCTTAACACTTAAAAGAGCAAACAAACATTGGTGCGCAAACTAACAGATGAGTAAACTAATTTTCCTCGGGAAT
>NW_015510709.1:9425-10045 GCF_001515645.1 Sinocyclocheilus grahami
GGAGTTTCAGAGCAAGGCATCACAGGCCAGCTGCATTAGTTTGTTGGAACGGTCTTGCTATTTTTCAGTGTCTCATCACCCATTTTATAATACGTACAGCTATAATTAAAAACACAAATATGTGTCTGTAAACTTGCAGATGTTCAGTGTGTGCAAATGAAAATCATTAATGCTTCATTGCTTCAAACACTCACATTCATGCCTAAAATCTAGGAGAACACACTCACACTGATCTAACTTACACTGGTGTCACAAACTGTGAAACATCTGCCAGGCAGCCCAGGAGCAGTGCATTGTGGGAGCAGCAGTGCTTAATGAAAGGAATATGAATAGCACAAGGTAAAAAACAGAGGGGAAAGGAGGAAAGGAAGAAGAAAGGAGGAAGACAGCGAGAGACAAAAAGAATCTAATGCAGTCCAGATTGCTAGGAGCGCTCGGTTCCAGATAAGGCATATACTGCGACAATGTTTATAAGCGTGAAACCTGGAAACACAGCGATTTAGTTTATCACAACAAACATAGTCATGACGGGGTAAAAATTTGCACCTTGATGTAGGTTTGGTGCTGCCATATTTTTTAGGCTACTGAACCATAATTTAAAATCGACTTACTCTTTATTT
>NW_015510709.1:10320-11183 GCF_001515645.1 Sinocyclocheilus grahami
ACACCGGCCCTCCAGGACCGAGTTTGGGCACCCCTGGTCTAAACAGTTTTAGGAAAGTCTCTAGCGTCATCTAGTGGTTATAGGCCTACGTGTAATTTGGGTTAGCTGTGTTGGAGAAAAAGTCTGACATATTAAAAAAAAGACTTTTACAGTTGAAATGCATATTATGTTTGTAGTCAGATATTAAGTATCTTTTTATGTGCCAATTTATTGATGCATTTATTCCTACTTCAATAGAAAGACGTCTATTGTCTTGTGCTTATGCAAAATGTTGTGTGATTATGTGACTGTTATGATAACGCATATACAGTATGGTTGAGCAAATAATTCATAATAATGAGCAAAATGCTGTTATACCACAGCACTTGTCAAGACAACTCCCCATTATTATACTAATACTGCTCTGGTGTTGTCTATTTTAATATTTAAAATGCATCACATTATCCTTCTAATATGCTGATTTGGTGCTCAAGAAATATGTATTTTTATTATCGATGTTAAAAACAGTTGTACTCATTAATATCTTTGTAGAAACTATGATACTGAGATATAGTAAGTATTTTTTTTAAAGAAATGTAATACTTTTATTCAGTAATTGATCACAAATGACAGTAAATAGATTTATAATGTTGCAAATAAAAAAATTCTATTTCAAATAAATGCTGTCTATTTATCAAATATTAGGCTTCTAAAAAGTATCACAGTTTCTACAAAAAAAAAATTAAGCAGCAAGACATGTTTTCAACATTGATAATAATAAGAACCATTACTCATAATTAAGCACCAATAATAATTGTTAATAGCTGTGCACCAAATCCGCATATTTGAATGATTTCTGAAGGATCATGTGACACTGAAGACTG
>NW_015510709.1:11295-11616 GCF_001515645.1 Sinocyclocheilus grahami
GTGACACTGAAGACTGGAGTAATGATGCTGAACATTCAGCTTTGAGTCACAGGAATAAATTACATTTTAAAATAGATTCAACTGGAAAACAGTTCTTTTAAATAGTAATAATGTTTCACAATATTGCTATCTTTACTGTACTTTTTGATCAAATAAATGTAGCCTTGGTGCATAAGAGACTTCTTTCAAAAACATTAACACATTTTAATATTCTAAATTTTGCCTGGCAGTGTACCTATATATTTCCTGAGTATAATATAATTTGGCAACATTTTTGACAGTCCCTCACAAATCAAATCAAATCCTAATGTATTATTCATT
>NW_015510710.1:0-296 GCF_001515645.1 Sinocyclocheilus grahami
TTGTTGTTGTTGTTGTTTTCTTTTTGTTATTCTTCTATTGTGACTATTTGTTGCTTTTGATTTGCCTTCCTGACTCCATTATAAGAAAACTGTTATTGGTTTATCTTTTTATGCATTATTTTTCCTGTTATCTAGTTGAGATCTGGTTTTTCTTCTGCAAAAATAAAACGCTACACTGTATACCTTCCACAATTCAGCTGAGCAGATTTTTTTCAGGTTTCTTTGATGAATAGATAGTTCAGAAGATCAGCATTTATCTGAAATATAAAAGTGAAGACATTTATAATGCTACAAAA
>NW_015510711.1:0-7297 GCF_001515645.1 Sinocyclocheilus grahami
TGCTGAGAGTGGTGCTTTTGAAAAAGGTGCCATACTTACTGCCAGAGCATTTGATCCTTGGTTAAATTGAGCTGCACCAGATATCTGCACAATACTACCTGTATTTCTCTTTTTATCCAGAAGTAGAACAAGAAAATAGTTCCATATGACTTAAATATGCATTTTTTTCATTCTCGAAATGGCTCATGTAATGTTTATGTGTTTGCGCTACATGCCTTAATCATTTCAACAGTACAGTCTAATTGAGCATAAATGTCATACTGCCTAAAATATATCAATTCCATTAGAATTAATGGTCAGCCAATATGCAATTTTCAGTGGCTGAGGCCAATTTTTTTTAGCAGCCAGCCAAAATTGTGTATATATGCACATAGATTAAGTTTACACATTTACCTTATTATTATTCTCCATCTGATACATGGGTAAAAACACGTTCTGATGGCACATTAAACCATTTCATCTACCATTTCCCCACAGTATTTATCTTCAAATGAGACTAATAACATGCACATTACATATTTATGTTTTTTCTAGTATTTAACTACATTTTATTCACACTTAGACTGAATGTTAGTCAACCATTACAATCATTTTATAGATTGTATCTTTATAGATTATCTAGAATATAAAATTGACATTTTGTGCAGTCATCGTGCAGTCATAGACGACTTACTAGTGAGGTCATTTTGCTGTCCATATAGGAATATTATCAGCCCATGTGATTTACTTTTTGTGCTGCTATAAAGAGATCAACCCTCTTGTCAGTTTCTCTGACTGATTGCCTGCAGTCCTGCTGCACAAGATGGAGACACGTCATGTGACTATCAGCACCTGTGTGCCTGCAGCCCATTAGGTATATGTCATAACACATTCATACACACATGGCTGTTAAGGAAATGTTGTATTATGAAAGCAGGATATTTTATGACTTTAATGCATATTTAATGCACTGACCTTTCAATGACCACCACCTAATTTGACAGCTGTTCCATATGCAATAAACATGATGAAGTTGGACTATTCCACAAGAATAATAAAAAATTATACCCTGCACATAAATTAGATTTATCTTGTGCATAATGAACTGTCAGCTATAGGAAACTGTAGTTTTGCTGGACAAAACTGTTTTAATGAAGAAAAAAATAACTGTTAAAAATGCTAATTTTAAATAATTAGTCAGTTCAGTTCACAAAATCAGTCTGACGGAATCAGTCACAAATAAATCTTATTTGAATATTGATAAATATTATTTGAACTGAATAGATTATTAGTGAACAACAGCTTAAATGTCAGTTCTTTTTGAAGCTTGAAATCTCACAATGTGTAGTAATTGCATGGAAAATTGTGACCAATGCATTGTTATTAATAATTTCTAAATTTGTGTTCTGTATCAAATAATGTACTTTATTTTTTTTCTACAGCATCTCCTTTAACTCTTCAATGCCACATGTTTAGGTGCTGAAACGACGTGTAAGTTTCATCTCTGCTTTACAGAGAGTCTTAAGTGAAGGTAGCTCATTATTCTATAGTAAAATGAGAAATAAATTATATATGCTTGGCTGATCAGCCTGAGCTCTGATGCAGATGTATTATCTGGAGCACTGTCAGTTTTTACTGAAGCAGAAATGTGTACTTATCTATACTATGACTTTAGAAGGATTTTATGATTCTAGCATTGCACCTTTTGATGTCTTCTTAAAAATAAGTTGAAAGTGTCACTAAGTATCCAACACTCATTAAGTTCCAGCATAGTAATGCAGACATGCTAGACGACCGACTAGCAAAAAAAACACACACAATGTGTCAGAGGGGTCTGATTGGAGTCTGGGCAGACAAAAAAAAGCGAAGCCTGTACTCCAGACTCCCCAGGGTTTAAATTAACAATGCTCCCATCTGTTCGGCTACTTTGAGCATGTCTCTAATGACAGGGCTTACTTAGCCCAAGACTAACCCACATCCAACAACAGTGCACTGGCAAACTGGAGCTATCTTTACACATAACCTTGAGAAACTAGGACTACACAGAAGAGTTTTTCTGGCCCACTTGGTTTTGTCTCTTCTATGATAAGATGCTGCGTCCCATGAGAGCATCATACGGTAGTGTAGAAAGACTGTTTTTGTTCTCTGAAATGGAAAGAAAGATCAACAGCTTACTTTATTGGGTCAAATGAATGCAGCTGTGCATTTAAAGAGGATAATGGAAAGCGTTTGTGTCCTCATGAATGCATTTTAAAACCTGGAAAAGATCAAGGACTTGAGTCTAATGCTGCCCTCCCCCTTATTCTCACCTGAGCATATATTTTTTGAAGCGCTTAACACAATCTTTAAAAATTTGGCATTAGACATGCAGATATGCAGATTACATCTCTAGCACACCACATCAGCAGAAACACAGAGTTTCTGCATGTTTAATGAGATTTGCAGGGGAAAGTGATCCTGTGGTGCAAAGCCTCATCTAGCAGGAATGAAAGTGTGTGTGTGGATTCAAAAAGCCCTTTTGTTTTTTTCTTCTCTGCCCTGTGGCCTTTTCTGCTGTCTGTTCTGTCTGTTCCAGAGTGGCAGTTGTGTCTGGACTGCGGGGAGAGAGATGCACTTGACTCCTCTGCGTGAGTTTAGATCTTGCTTACGATGAGCTCCCTGTCGGCTTTGATCCAGAGATGGAACGCTCATCTGAGTGCCACACCGAAACGTCTCAAAGCAAGTCATCGCTCTCTCTTTATCTTTCTTTTGTTGTCTCTAAGGATCCGTCCTCTGTGACAATATAAGGTTAATGCACGCTGTTAAGTCACAGACTATGTTTTTGACCTTAAAGGAATAGTTCACCCGAAAATGAAAGTTCTTTGAAATATTTATTCACTCTTATGCTCTTCCAGACCATAGAAGCAGTCTGTATGATGCTACTGTATATTTCAAGTATTCTGAGCTCATACAATGCCCTTTCACCATACAAGATAATTAGACCCGAATGTTATGAATCACAATTAGTCACAAATGTGAATAGAGTTTAAATTATGTTTAGTTAACAACACCATTTTGTTGTTAACTGATGCTTTCTTAACGAATCAACGAATAACAGTGGACAAATATGTAGCAACAAAATGCAAAAATCCAGTCAGTTTTATTTTTGCTTTGAGGGAGTTAACAGCATCAAAGGTTCCCATCTCACAATTGCATGAGATAAAAAACACAAAAATATTATAGACTGATTTGTAAGCTCTCAATATATTCCACAAATACCCTTGTAAAAAAGTAATATATTTAAAATACATTTATTTCATGCTAACTATACTTCAAATCTGTTAACATATTTACCAACGTATCGATTGAGACTTACAGATAATTATAATTTAACTTTACTTGGAGTACTGCGTGTGCACAATGCACATTTCTTAATATTATGCCCAAAACGTGTCACTATTGATGATGATTGTTCAGTATGATCTTCGAATAATATCAGTCTTTAAATGCAAGATTTTTAAAGTGTACCTGAAGTATACTTGCAATAGTTCTACTTTAGCACAATTAAATATATTTCAGTATTTCTTTAGTTGGACTTGCGCACACTTAAAGTGCCTAAAGTACAAAATTAGTTGTTCCTATTTAGCAGACCTTCAGTATACTAGTTTAGTATCCTAAACGTACAATTGCAGGGTATTTTTATTAAGTACATAAATATGTTAATTTATTTGTAGTATACTTAGCATGAAATAAATGTATTTCAAATACATTTATGTATATTTATTTTTCACTAGGGTATGTGTGGCTCTTTGTACAGTGTATTTGTAATTTAATGCACAAATAAATATGAAATAGTTTGCATTTGTAGGGTGCATCGAAAATAGGTGTTTTTCAAATAATTGACACTAATATTTTCTTCTATTATGTGCAGTAACTAAATATCTGTCAACATCTAAAAAAAATGTGTTGGACTCTTTCATTACTCTTTAGAGATCTCGCTAAAAACTATTTTTGCTCCTTGCAGCCATGAAGAGCAATCTCATTTTGCAGCTCAGAGAGCAGAAGTAGAACCCTGCATGTACCTGAGTCCAAAAGCATCAAACCTGCGATTCATTTATTAGAGAATTTGGCAGAAAGCTACTGCCTCGAGAGAGGAGAGTCTGTGCTATTACATTGCTTGATACAGTAACATAATTACACTTTGAGCAGCCGGAGTGCAGCAGGAGGACTGAGGTATGGGGCCCTGAAATGAATATTCATTTGACTCAAATCATACCAAAAGTCAGGCTTAAAGGGCCATCAGTGCTGTCCATCAGGTAAAGAGACTTGGACCATGTTTTGTAAACTAATTGTGATCTCATTGACAATTGGAGATATCCATACATAAACTCTGATTCTAGCACAAATTCATTTCCATAGGTCTGCATAGACAGTAATGTCAATTTATTAACATACTGATTTAAGCAGTTTATGTATGATTACCTTTAGAGATGCTATTAAATATGAAATAATATTAAATATATCATACCATCATAAAATGTAACTATACAGATTTTATTTTTGTATACTTTTTACCTATTTAAAGCTGTGCATATTTAAATGCATTTTACCTTCTAGATGCTGTCAACACATCCATATTGTATGTTTCAGTGTATATTCATATATTCTATGAATTTTAATGAGATTGGGTTTTTCCCCAACATGCTCCATAAGGCTGTATAAGGCCCTCAAGATAAACAAAGCAATCTCATTGTATTTACCATTTTATTACACTAGAAGTTAACATTCACCGTTAAGATTTTTTATTTTATTTGCCTGTATCTGTCTGATATCTATTTTCTCAAGAGTCATCCGTTGAAGGGGCGCGGACTGTTTGGATTCATTCTGAAGCACCACCATACCCTCTGTGAACAAGCCTTTCTCAGCGTATTTTCGGGTCAGTCAATGAACTGTGGAAATTGACTGTGAGGGAAGTAAATATGCACTGAGAAACAAACAGCACTTGACACACACTTCAGAATGACCATCGTCACAGAGACACATTTACTGAACTTGAAAGCCACTGCTAACGAGAACGGTGAATTTAGCACAGCGAACCCACTGCCAATCAATATGTACGACAACCCACAGAAGACCGTGCGTCAACAGCCACTGCTCAATCCGGACAAATAGATCAACTGCGCAGCAAGGCCATTCAAGGCAGGGTGTTTATTTGAAGAGAAGCGTGGAATGAATTATAACACTATATTAAAAACCATGTCCAATCAGACAGCCATTCTGAAGGCAGAGTAAAGACTGACTATAACTCTCAGAAGTGGAAAAAAAAAGTCATAAAAGCTAGTTATAAAAGTTTCAGAGGTGGCTTTCAAAATTCCATTAGTGTCTAGCAAGAGGTAATTGAGATAATTAGCATCATAATTTCTAACTAAATGCTTTTCAAACTAGGTCATTTACTTCATATTAAGAGAGATGAAGAATTGGGGAATGTATCAGTCTTTTCACCCTCAGTGGAACAGGAAGTTATGCAGGTAAAAATAGGTGTAATGGAGGCCAGTTAAGTAGTTCTGCAAGTTTTTAAAATATTGAGCCTATTGAGAAAAGACTGCATGATATTTATGTCCACTCAAGACAGATAATGAGGAAACTCTACAGCTCTACTGGGCTTTACAGCTTTATTGGAAATGACAGTTGCATGTTCTTCTGAGAGAAAACAGCAAGAGAGTACAGTTATCACAGCCAAGTCAAAATGTATTGGTATAGCGCTTTTCAGGATGTACACGGTTTCAAACTAGCTTTACAGAAAATCTTGATATCAGTGTTTATAATATGCCTTTTAGTCACATTTAGCAAATTAGAGCTTGACGATAGTATATATATTATATAATATATATATAATGTATATAGCGTGTTTTATCAGTTGAATAATCATCACCTCAGCACTCTCAGAAAATAAAAAATGGTACAGAAGCTGTTACTGTGCAATACCCTTTCAAGAGGTACTAATATAGTAGGCCTATGTACCATTTAGGTATTGAAATGTGCACTTAGTACCTTTCAGGTACTAATATGCACCCTTTAGGGTTAAAAAAGGAACAAAAGTATACCTTTTGAAAGGGTACCACCCCAGTGACAGCTTTTGGACCATTTTTTTCTGAGAGTGAACTGTACAAACTATTGCTTATCCCTCAAAGCTTAATTTGCACCAGATTAAATACTCTATGTTGTCCACCCTGACAAAATTACATTAAACATCTGTTTCCTTTGATAAGACCAATATGAATTTTGATATCTATGGACTACCACAATCAGTCATACTTTACGGTTTACAATTGCACCACAAGCCTGGATATACGACTGGATTAGTTTAGTAATTTTTCACCATCTTTTATTCTAATTTGATGAATTACTGCTTCCGTGGCCAATAAAAATGTACACAAACATCTCTTTCAATAGAATTTTCTTTACTACCTGCTTTCTGTGGCTGCTAATTCCACAACATTAATTGCACAGCACTGTTTCAGCACATTTAGCAGCTAGTTGAACTGGATTATTGGATGGATAATTAATAAGATGCAGGTTTTGCGTTGAAATGCTGCATGCAAAGGTGGCTTAAATCTGTCCTTCTGTAATTACGCTGCACCATTGAACTGCCTGAAACATTGGTTTGGAGCACAGACAGTGCTGCTGTCCAATGTGAATTCATGTGGTTGGGTACCATTTTAGATAGCTGGGTGAAAAGATACGGCTGTTATTGATCATTCTGAACAATATCTCTGCTGTTAGTATTTGTAGAGTGCACTGAATGCACTAGCACAGCTTCCTTCCAAGTTGAGGAGAGTTTGATTTACAAGTACAAGCCAAAACTTACTTCACTGGTGTGATTTCTCATGGTTCAAATCCACGTGTAACCCTATGATGTAGAGTTTTCAGTTTAGGCAATTGCACTAAAGCTCTGAAATTTAAGTAGGCCAGTGGTAGTGGAAAAGATCATGTTGAAAAGAAAATGCCACAGTCTTGTCAATAATGCGTTGAAGTACCTTCTGAAGAACAGATTTAGCACCAAGTTTGACTCCTTCATTTGTATGTATAGAACAGCATATTGAGTGACCCAGTTTCTATCCAGTATCCAAGATGAATAATTATGCTGAAGGAAGAAACATTTTTGCCTCGTACCAATCAACAGGATACAAACAGTGAGTGTGAAATCTAATTGGGCCTTTTCAAACTTTTCAAAGGCTTGTGTTTTTCTGTCAACCTCGGTCTTTGTATTGCCCTATACTTTGCAAAATGAATTGCATAGTCTTCTCGATTGTTCCACGAGATGCATTCATTGTAACAT
>NW_015510711.1:8927-9609 GCF_001515645.1 Sinocyclocheilus grahami
GTAATTAATGACAGAATTATAATTTTTGGGTGAACTATCCCTTTATTAAAACTATATATTTCACCTATATACCCCCAAGAAACAAATCTTTCAAAGGGCTGTAAAGCAATATTACAAGCCACGTTGTAAAATGCAGGTGCTACATGTCAGAGCATTCTGCAATCAAGGTCGCTACCCATCTTCTAGACCTGATTTCCTGTCTCAGTATTCACTGCCTCTCCTGACACATTGGCACTGCATTTCACTTGGCAGATCCCTGCAACTCGAAAGGGCACCTCAGCATCCACAAGCAGAATAGCCGATTCTTCTGCTGCGACTCAGTATTCAGTGTGCGTATCTAGGGCTAAATGATCTCTTCCTCTCTCTCTCTCTCTCCTTCGCTGTCAAGAGCTCTGGAAGAGTGAAGCAGTCACACCTGCTTCCCCTCGGAGCTCACAAGGACACTGTGCCGAGGTCCACTGTTTCCATAAGACATACAATTAGCATTTTTTAATTGCCGTTCATGATTACTTTAAAGAAATAATTTACTTAAAATTGAGATGTTGTCATTGGTGTTATTATTACAAGGGGTTTTGTGAAAAACACAACAAAATTAAACCATTATTTAATTAAATCATTTTTTAAATTTCTGGTTACGGGTTTGAAATGACGTGCGAGTAAGTAAATTGGGGGGGGGGGGGCA
>NW_015510711.1:11277-11605 GCF_001515645.1 Sinocyclocheilus grahami
AAATATATATTGTGTGTTTGATTGGTCCAGACGCTACAAATATGACATAAACAATATGACATAAACTCCAAGAGTAGGCTCTTCTCTTAAGGGGCTTTTTATATACAGTTTTTGTATAGAGTTCAGGGGGTCAAATACTGATTAGTATGTGTGAAGTTCAGTTATAATTAGTCTTATATGCAGGAGTTGGAAAAAATTATGTGAACACCTGGTAAATAGGCAGCATTTCATTATTGTAACACAGTTCCCTTTCAGTCGGTCACTCTCGATGTCGCGCCGGTAATGACCGACGAATTGGGATCTCACTTAGAGAGACCAATCCACTTTG
>NW_015510712.1:0-859 GCF_001515645.1 Sinocyclocheilus grahami
TATATAAATACTGTTCGGTTTCTCGCACAAACCGATTGTTTCGTGCCTTAGGACATCAATGTGTCATCACGAGCCGCAGCGTTTAATTTGGATTTGTCTGTGCATGTTTTTTTTACTCTCATAGATTTTGTTACAATTGCCATGCATTATACGACTGATAGACTGCAACGGCTGGACTTAAAAATCATCATTTGTGTTCTACTGAAGAAACAAAGTCACCTACATCGTGGATGCCCTGGGGGTAAGCAGATAAACATCAAATTTTAATTTTTGGGTGAACTATCCCTTTAAAGGGGTCATATGATGCGATTTCAATTTTTCCTTTCTCTTTGAAGTGTTACAAGCTCTTGGTGCATAAAGAAGATCTAAAAAGTTGCAAAGACTAAAGTCTCAAATCCAAAGAGATATTCTTTATGAAAGTCAAATAGTCAACCACGCATACCTAAATCGACTCGTTCTAACATGCCTCCACATGTCTACGTCACGATGTGGGAAGATTTGCATAACACCACCCAAATGTTCACGCAAAGAAAGAAGGCGTAACTTTTATTCTCGCTGTAGTATTGTTGCTGCCGCCATGTCGTGAAGTCGCTGTTTCGTTGTGAAAGCGAAACTACTTTGTTTGGCCTTCCAAAAGAGGACGATATCTGCTTCGTCATGCCTAGAGCTGATCCATGCTGGTCGCTGAGGAAATACATCAATTTCGCGCTGTGGATCGCCGGATCGGCTTTCACCGTGGACGAAACAGAGTCCAGCCCGGGGTCGTCACGTGTGGTTGCCGCAAGCCCGCCCGCCGCCGCTCACTCTAGGCCGCCGGCCTGAAAGCGAAACTACTTTGTTTGGCCTTCCAAAAGAGGAC
>NW_015510712.1:2396-2980 GCF_001515645.1 Sinocyclocheilus grahami
TTGCGGCCTGTTCTGTCTGTCACCTCCTGCTGCGCAGTACTAGCTGACTGTATGAGACGCGTCCTCTCCCCGAAGCGCAGGTGGGAGAGGCCCGAGCTAAACGCGTAAACATCGGGCGTGGGACGAATGATTTTAAAGGACTGGGTGCTGCAAATGGAAGCGGATGGTTTTGTGCGCAGGCGGCGGATGGCAGCGGACACATCGGGCGGCGATGCCGCGGTGGCCGGAGCTTCCGCGGGAGCGGAGATACACTGGCTCGGCGGCAGGTTCTGGGGTGTTTCCGAGAGTCTCGTCGGCACTTTGACACCTCGAATAGCAGGAGAAACGGAGCTTCATGTTGGACATTTCTATGGTTCCCAGGAGGCCAATGATTTGTCGGAACCGGACTATGAGGGTTTGCCCCAGGGTGCCTCCACCAGCACGCACATGTTGGCAGGAGCAGTGGCAGGAATCATGGAGCATTGCCTGATGTTCCCTGTTGATTGTGTGAAGGTAAATAACGCAGTTGCAAAACATCGAGTTTTATAAAGAATTGAAGCAGAGTTAATGTGACCAGCAGGCCCTTGAAAGATCCGACAAGCTGG
>NW_015510712.1:8859-9454 GCF_001515645.1 Sinocyclocheilus grahami
CCCAGCACATTTTGCTCTCATAGTTCTTGTACATTGTTTTCTAGGTGGTAAATGTACTACAGGGTCAAAGCACGTTTTTTTTGTGAACGTTGGACACCTTAATCTCAGCTGGCTGTTTCTTGGTAGACATTCAGTAACTCATTGTAATAAAAGATCACTTCTGTCTGATCAGTTTTGTCTCTGTTCCCTGGCCCGTTTTGCAATCCTGAGCATTTCAAGAGCAGTCTTGAAACTACCTGTCGGAGGTTGTAGTTCCTCACTCCCCTGTCACGAGGAACTGGCTTTAGGCGTAGTTTGCACACATTTATTGGCAAATATGATTATTTCCTGTTTTATGGAAGTATTGTTTCCTTACAGGAATACTGTTACTCATGCAACCACAGCAGGCATCTTCAATTTCACCACATTGCAGGCTTGCAGCTGTTGCTCTGAACTTTTTCAGCCTCTCTGACCATGTCAGTTCAAACATGACTTTTGTGGTATAGGTTCAAGGCCACAATGTAACTCTACAAAATGTGTTGTGCAACCAAGTACATTACTAAGTACTAAGTAAGTACAAACATTGTTTCCCTGTTGAATCAATGCCAGTGTTTCT
>NW_015510712.1:10543-11601 GCF_001515645.1 Sinocyclocheilus grahami
AATCAGGGGTCTGAATGTTACAGCTGTAGGGGCGGGGCCAGCCCATGCACTGTACTTCGCCTGTTACGAAAGGTTGAAAAAAGTCCTCGGTGATATCATCCATCCAGGAGCGAACAGTCATTTGGCGAACGGTACCAGTTTTCCCGCCCATCAGCACTGCTAATTCTCTCGCCGGCACATTTCTACATAGTGCAATCAGTAAATGTGTTATTTTTTGCTTTTTCAGAAGACCTTTTATGGTTTAAAGCCATCAACATTCTGGAACTAGCTATTTGGCAGTGACTATGTTATTTGTATGAATCATGTATTACTCAAACGTCTACCTCGTTAAAAATGTCCTTCTGGTATGAGGTCAAATCCCAAAATAGCCAAAAATGCCGCTCTCTGATATCACGAGAGCAGCTATAAATAAAGAGAAGATCATGTGGGTAGTAAATCTTTGAACATACAATGCACTGCAATAAATAATCCATGTTTTTAATTGCTTAAATTATTATTTTTGTTTTAATGAATTGCTTCAGGTTGTATATTTAACACCTGACAAACAAATCAGTGCAAATCTTTATGATAAACTGAACTGAATAGCATCGCTAGCTTTGTCGAAATACCTTAAAAGCTAAACCTACAGTAATGTCACTATGCAAGCTAAACTGGCCTGCTGTTCGTCCATGTAATCTAATATGAGCTTTTCTAACTTTTCTAATGTGCAGAGTAATAGAAAATTGGGTTATTGATGTGTTATGGATTTATATTTTATTGTATTTGTCAGATTGTGCTGTAATGGGTATTTAGGCTTATCCTTCACTTCAGAGCTCATAGTGAAAGTCATTGTTGGTGTTTTTGTGTAGTGTCTCTTTTCTTTCTCTTTCCTCCAGGTCAAGAGTGAAAGGGTGGTGAGTAACTGCTGCCATATCACCATTTACCAGTAGAATTGCTTGAAAAGGAATGAAAATTATTATTGAAGCTGCAGCAGTTTTTGCTTCTTACCATAAAATTGGCACGATGAGTGAAGTAAATGCCAGTATCCTGAACAAAAGACTCTTTTTCTCCTGACTTTA
>NW_015510713.1:0-865 GCF_001515645.1 Sinocyclocheilus grahami
CCCTTTTTTCTTGTTCATCACAGGTGGTCATGTATGATTTCTTTACTTTTAATCAAAATGTCCATAACTTCTCTATTCTTCTTTAATTTCGGTGTTAGTGATCTGATAGCAAACTCTATTTCTGTCGTTGTCCTTTACAGTGTAGACAGAGACACAAAGATCCAGCCATGGACGCTCCTCTACAAAGACAGTACAGAGAAAAAAACAACATTATCGTACGCTAAATGTAGGAATTTCGAGAAAATATTCATAGGAAATGAAATCTTTACCCAAACTGCTGTCTGGTGGTTGAATTGTGTCCATGATGGTCTGAATCTTGTCCTGCAAATCCTGACTGCCTGAAGCATCTACAGCAGAAACATGGAAGAACCTCTCCTGTAAAGAATGAGACAATCACTCAAACCTATTTCTGAATTAAAAAAACAGCGCCCTCTGCATGCAGCATTTCTACTCTTTTTGCAAGATTTTAACTTCAAATGTTTTTGCTTTTAGAAATAATAATAATAGCAGTTCTTCTGAAAACGCATCCTGTTTTGCAGTACAACAAAAAATCTATATACACAATGTTTACACGCAACATAAATATCTGTAATTAACTTAGAAATGTAATCAAATGGCATTGCTATATGTACACTCACAGCGTTTTCCCACAGCAGAGCCTCTAATGTGTCGGTCTGGTCCTCCAGTTCAAACTGGATTAACAATCTGTACTGCATTAGCTGAACTCCCAGAGCTGTGTGACAGAGACACCGATGAACTGTCTAAATATACAGTCATACATTTTCAAGAGTGGCTGAAGTGTCCACATTTTTTTTAGGCCAACTGGGACATCACATGAGATAAAAGAAAACAACAACAACAACAA
>NW_015510713.1:2274-2944 GCF_001515645.1 Sinocyclocheilus grahami
AAAGTACCTTCAGCGACTGCCTGTTCATCCCACGTCTCCACTCCAGCAAACACAGGGTTTTGAAATGTGTTCAGAGAACACTGCTTACACCTGAGACACACAAATATGTTTAACTACATATAGATATGATCGTATCCTTCCCTGGGGATTGTCATAAACTGTTTTCATGATAATAGATGTACACGCTGAACACCAGGGGAGTTTACAATGAAGCAGGTAAGCTTGTCGTCTTACCCGTAATATCTTTTGTCTCCAGAGAACAGGAATGGAGCTGTGAGATCCATCAGAGTCATCCTGCCGTTCACTGATCTCACGGGAACCAGGTTTTTGTAATCCCGTGATAACACACAAATCTCATCCAGCGTCGTTCCTGTACATACAAAGCTTTTTTGTAAATGGATATTCAAATATACATATAAAAATACTTCTCTTCATAGTCAGAGATACCTTCGACGAATATCAGCTGCATGTGAGTGCTTTCCCCCACCATGTCTCTGGATATGTGCATTGAGATGGCTCTGCCAGGCTCTCTAGAACTTGCTGATGAAGTGGCGGCCCACTGCTCATCGCAAGGTTGGTTGTCTTTCGCTGACTCCCGAAAGACTTTAGCAACAGCGCTGTCATCGGGAACATCTTCCCTGTCACATACAAAAAAAAAAAAAAAAAAAAA
>NW_015510713.1:8775-9587 GCF_001515645.1 Sinocyclocheilus grahami
TTTCGGGCAAAAGCTATGTCTTTGTTTACCTGAATTTACCACCCAGGCTCTGTTTGTTCAGAGATTTGAAGTAAGCCTAAGTGCTGGCATTCACAAGAACTAGTTGGATGCGACACAGCCACTAGACAGTGCTTCTATACAGCCTAAAATGGCATTGTGAAGGTGCAAACCAAATAATTTGAACAATCTGAATGTTGGCGTCAATTATTCAGCATCAATATTTGATTGAAACAGACTTATTTCATAAACAGAACAAGGTGGGTGAGCACATTTCAAGAAAACAGGATTGTTTTCCATGAGTGCAAATTTGATTCTGCTCATTACCATCTTGCTTGAGAATAAGCTGACGACCTAAAACCGGGGTGTGAGATTGGAGCTAAAAAGAGAACTTGGAGTGATAAAAACGGCCTTGAAGAAACATGGCTGGATCCACTGAGAACCAAATGTTTTCCATCATATCCAGCAGCAACAACAGGCATTAAACTCCCAGACCTGTGCTTTCTTTCTCTGGACAAACAATTGGACAAGACCTGAATATCACAATGTTAGTCTGTGCCACCATAAAACATCTACTTTAGTTTCAACACACAACCTTGAGATATGACTGACATAGATGTCTGTTATCTGGTCAGGAATGGAAATAAATGGGAGTACAGTACCATTTTATTACAGACATCACTAACACTAATCTGAACTCAATATAAAGGAATAGTCCAAAAATTAAAATTCAGTCATTATTCACAGCCTCATGTCGATAAAATCACTTATACCTAAAAATTAGACAGGAGTAGCACAAAATAATACAAAATACA
>NW_015510713.1:10749-11600 GCF_001515645.1 Sinocyclocheilus grahami
AAAAAACCCTTATTTCTAAAAGTGTAGGAGAATAAGCAGCTTCACAGAAAAAGTCCTTCAGGTTTCGAAATGATGGGACAATGAGTAAATGATGACAGAATTTTCAAATTTTGGATGAACTATTCCTACATCCCATCAGGCTTGCAACATTTTCCTTGAGAAACGGCTCAAACTTAAAACTATCGGTGGAGACGAATCTACATATACTTGGTATTCTCCTACTCGCGCTCACTGCACGGTTGGTTACGCACAGCAGGGGAAGGAGCCGGGCTGCTCAGCACAGGTGTGCTGTAGCTGGCGTGAAGCTCCTCTGGCAGGAAAACTGTGACGTTCCTCAACTCTCTCATCCTACATGGAAAATTCCATTACAAAGCTTTGTTGATGTGTGCGGCTGGATAACACAAACCTTGTCCGGACCCTCATCTATATGGAAAAAAACGAATGCACACTTCGTAAACAGGAAAAGCTGCCTTTCACTAAAACAAACCAATTCCTGTAACACATGCGCTGCTGAACATGAACAAATACAGACAAAGAGTACATTTGAGAAAGCGTTTTGCGAAAGCATGAATAATAATTCAAAACCAACCTTAGGTTACAACCTAAAGTTTATGTACTGTATAAATTTAATAGTTATTAAAGTTATCACACTGAAAAACATGGTGCTGACCAGATGGGTGAAAAAGCTTTGTTTTGCAACATAATGAAGTGTTACACGACCAGACGAACATACACTTTTGGCCATCTATAACGGATACAATGTAACACACAATTAATTGCAATTTAAATTTACAATGTAAATTACAATTAAATTTTTTTTTTTGCGAAGTGGGTGCTTCATTATTATTATT
>NW_015510714.1:0-335 GCF_001515645.1 Sinocyclocheilus grahami
AAAAAAATTCTGAATTCCACACATTTTCTAGTGAATTTTACAAATACTTTACAAAGAAACAGAGGTGAATACACTGAATAAAACATTAAATTAAGATGACTGTAAAATGTACCCCAATAATCAGTTTGAAAATGTGTTTTGCATTGCATTAAGTGCATTGAAAAATTAGGAAAATAATACTATATACGTTTCAATTGATTACAAAAAAGCACACCAAGTAATTTCTATTTAATAAATGCATTAACAAATTTAATTAACATATTTGATAAATGCAAATAAATGCTGTTCACTAAACTTTATATTTATCAAAAAATCCTGAAAAATAAAGTGTATCA
>NW_015510714.1:2047-2460 GCF_001515645.1 Sinocyclocheilus grahami
TGCCAGCTATTATTTCATCCATCAGTACCAATCTAGACATTAGACATTTAACTTTTAGCAATGATGCATTAAGTGGATCAAAAGTGACAGTAAAGACAACTATAAAATGTAACGGCAACATTCTCTTTATGAGGTCTTTATGAGACTTTACTTAAAGCCTTTATATGTAATGCTTTAAAAAGTATTTTTCATGCTTTAATTATGCAGCTTATAATGCTTATAAATCATTAAAAAAATGAAAGTATAAAAATGTTATAGAAGTTTACATTTACTGTAAAGAAAATGTAATGTACTATTTTTATTATATTTTATATAAAATTAATATATGTGACCCTGGAGCACAAAACTAGTCATTTTCAAAATTGAGGTTTATACATAATCTGAAAGCTGAATAAATAAGCTCTCCATTGATG
>NW_015510714.1:3855-4524 GCF_001515645.1 Sinocyclocheilus grahami
TTTCACAATTTTTACTGTATTTGTGATCAAATAAATGCACCCTTGATGAGCACTCTTTTAAGAACTCGAAAATTTGTAATTATTCCAAACTTTCAATTGGCAGTGTACTGTATATTATAAACAATACCTCAATGTAAATAAAAAATAATAATTCTGAAAGTATATGTGCTTTTCATTCTCTCTGTCATGCACAAACACACACTCACAATCCGTCAAATGGCAAAACCTGCGGCAGAATCAGAAGTGAGCTTAAAGTGTCGCAGGCCTCCAGAGCGCTGACATTTTGTTTTAATCTGGTGACCTTTCATCATAATAATTCATATTGTGTCTCTTCTACACGAGCTCGATCGAGAGAGAGAGAGAGCTCCTGTAAGTGCTGCTGTTTCTATCAGCTCTGAGTCTCTATGAACTTCCTGATCCGCATTTATCATTCCCAGGGTCATAGCTAAACTACGATAGCAGTTAACGGATATTAAAAGGTTGTTGATGCAGTTAACGATTGCGTGGGAGTTTTCAGCGCTCACCTCTGACCCAGATCCATAATAGAGCACGACTGGAAATAAAGTCACATTTATTTCTGTAGTGCTTTATACAAAGCAGATTGATTCAAAACAATAGGATCAGTGATGCAAACGTCTTCAAAGTCAAATTCAATTTGCAGACAGTGGT
>NW_015510714.1:5868-7112 GCF_001515645.1 Sinocyclocheilus grahami
TATTTTTGATCAAATAAATGCAGCCTTGGCGAGCAGAAGAGACTTAAATAATTAAAAATCTGAATGATTTCCTTCTATTTATTTGTAGTGTACTGTATATTGTGCCGTTTTTGTGTTCTTTTTTATTATATATTTTTTTAAATATTGTAATTCATCTGTGAGTTTGGTTGATTTAGTTCATTAACTTGTTAGAATTTGTAAATGCCTGTAGAAACAAAGATTGGGAAAAATCCTGAAAAAGTGGGCAAGTACCTCATGTTTTCCATCTTTTGTACATATTTTATTGTTGCTTTCCAGAATAAACCGTTCTCATTCACTTCTTTTTAGCAGGAATAACTGAAGAGAAGGACTCAAGTACAGACTCACAAACAGGCTTCAAGAGAAAACAAACCTGAGCGCTTGTCTTTACCGCTCTTAAACAAATATGTTAATAAACACGCTTAATGCCGAATGCTGACGAGGACACGTATTTATAGCTTAGGAGACTTAAATGAAGCTTAATTGTAGGAGAAATAAAAGTAATTCTACAAATAATCATTAAAATGACATATTATTAAGAAAACCATAAACCTGCAGGAGGGTTGTGAGGTTGTGAAAGAAGTGCCAGTGCTAAATTAAATTGCATACAAATCATAATAATTTAAATAGATTTTGTTGAAATGCAAAAGTCGAAAAAATGTCAAACTGATCCAAATGGAAAAAGACCACAAATGAGCATGCAAACAAGTGAAATGCATCATGTTTTGAAAGTTTAATAGTACTTAAAATATTAGAGGTTACTTTTATTAAATAGTTTAGTAGGAGACGTTTAGCTGAAAATAGATTGTTTATTTATTTATGCAGTATATATACAATATTTCCCCTCACAAATGTCATGCAAGAACAGGGGTTGGGAAAGCCTAGTAGAACTGCAGAAAGGTTGGTGAAATACCAGTGCTAAATTAAATTACATACAAATCATAATAATTAAAAAAGTCAAATTTTGTTGAAATGCAATAGTCATAAAATGTCAAAATAACAATAAATGGAAATATTCCTCAAATTCAACAAGTAAAATGCATTATATTTTGAACATTTATTATTACTTAAAATATTAGAGGGTACTTTAGTGAAATAATTTAGTTGGAGACATTTAGCGGAAATTATTATAATTTTTTTTATTTTAATATACAGTGTATACAATATTTTCCCCACAAATATTTTGGCTTAGTGTTATGTTAGAATCATTATTATACTCTTATACC
>NW_015510714.1:8627-11599 GCF_001515645.1 Sinocyclocheilus grahami
TTTCACAATTTTTACTGTATTTGTGATCAAATAAATGCACCCTTGGTGAGCAGAAGAGACTCTTTCAAAAAAATCTAAATAATCTTAACTGCAAACTTCTGAGAGGTACTGTGTGTAAAGGCAGGTGAACAGATAATACTGTTTTATAAGACACCTCATTTTGTCTGTCTTATAAAGCAACACTGCATTTATCTTTTGTGTTAAATGCAGTCCCAGAATGCACTATGACAAGTGCCGTAAAAATATCCAAAACAAAAGTGAGAGAAATGTTGTGTATAAATTTTCAACACCTTTATAATCTCATTTTTGTATTTTCATTCTTATTAGATTTTTTCATAAAGCTTAGATGTCAAACTTGAGTGTTCCATTTAATTATTTGTATCGTTCGCATGCGATGTAAAACATTCCATTTGAGTTGCCTGTGTAGGCAGCAGAGAGCAAGGCTGCGAAACAGAACGGAAATGTAGTTTAAGTAAGTTTCAGTGACTTATAATTCAAAAAGCAACTTAAGTTCCTTGGTGCAACTTTGGCATTTTAACAGTTTAGCTTACCAAACATAATATCCCATACAATATTTCTTTCAGCTTTCAAAACAGAGCATTTGTGACCCTGGAGCACAAAACCAGTCATAAGGGTCAATTTTGTGAAATTGAGATTTATGCATCATCTGAAAGCTGAATAAATAATCTTTCCATTGATGTATGGTTTGTTAGGATCGGACAATATTAGAAAATCTGGAATCTGAGGGTACAAAAAAATCTAAATATTGAGAAAATCATCTTTAAAGTTGTTCAAATTAAGTTCTTAGCAATGCATATTACTAATCAAACATTAAGTTTTGATATATTTACGGTAGGACATTTACTAAATATCTTCATGGAACATGATCTTTACTTAATATCCTAATGATTTTTGGCATAAAAGAAAAATCAATAATTGTGACCCATACAATGTATTGTTGGCTATTGCTACAAATATCCCCCAGCGACTCAACACTGCTTTTGTGCTGCAGGGACACAAATAATAAATGTGTACTTGTTCTGTTTTGCCTTTGATTATAATATTTTTGTGTTTGCTTTCGCAATGACCTTTCAAAATGAAAAAAAAAAAAGTTTAGATATTTAAATTACACTTTATATTTTAATGCATCGCTTGACGACTGTAAACAAACTGTAAGCGTTATTATTTTTAATAAATGTGACAATTTTTTGTCTTTAATTGCAATCACTCTCTCAAGGCTGTGCATTACAGTGATTTTTGATTCCAGGGGGTTTTAAGTGTTTCTCTTCACGTCTGATGAATCGCTGTAATGCAGGGGCTTGAGCGATGCATTGCTGTGGTGTTGCTTGCAGACGTTCAGATGCTTGTGAGCGGTGAAATGTCCCTGTTGGTCATCACGCCCTTGGGCTCAATCAAACCCTGTTAACAGCTTTCAGTTTTTCCCTCCAGGAGGCAGACGACCATCTCTCATCTTTCTCATGTTAAAGCTCCAGAGACGCTCCTCTAGAGCTTACGCTACCCTGAGATTCGAAGAGTTAAGTCGATTTTTAACTGTAAAATCTGCACGAGCAATGATTATAGTGATGCTTAACAAACACCACTAATTATGGATAACGTGCTTGCTCCCTGAAAATGTACATTTTTAATTGCACTAGAAAAAAATATGAGCTCAAAATAAAAACAGCCTAAAGGGTTTTGCTTTTACAGCCCTAAGGCGTCTAACTCACCTAGAAATTACAGATAAAACTGATTTTTAATTTTTTACAAAAAGTTCATATTATACAATTTATTTAAAAAAAGAGAGTGATATTAATAGTGACACTTGACTTAAGAAACGCCTCTTATTGTGGAGAGTTTGCTTGATTTTTTAAAAATAAAATGTTAAAATATGCACTTTTAAATGCATTTTAAAAAATATAAGCTTAAAATGAAAATAGCCTAAACGTTTTTGCTTTTACATCCCTATGAACGTAATGAGAGGGAATATGAGAGATAATGTATGTTTGCATGTCAAAATGTCAAAAGAAACACAAAATATACAGTTTAATTCAAATATCAAATTATTTTAAGAAGACAGCAATATTAATAGTGATGCTTGGCTTAACAAACATCCCTAATTATGAATATTGTGTTTGTCGTTATTAAATTTAATTTTAAAATATAAGCTCAAAATTTCCAAATGCCTAATTCAATATTAAATATAATGAGAGGGAATATGAGAGATAATGTATGCTTGGCATGTCAAAACGTCAAAAGAAAACCAAAATATTATAGTTTGGACAAAAAAATAAAAAAAGCTTAATTTATCATGCATGTCAATAAAATACATCAGTAATGTATTATTGTGCCGTATCTCACACGACTGTTTATTTTTATATTTCAGGACCGTCTAACTCACCTAGAAATTATAGCTAAAACCTATTTAAAGGGTGCTCTGCCATTTATTAAAATAAAAAAAGTGTTAATATTATACCATTTATTTAAAATATTAATTTACAGCAATATTCATAGTGATGCTTGGCTTAACAAACACTACAAATTATGGCTAGTGTGTTTGCGTTTTGAAATTAAATTTTAAAATGTGCATTTTTAAATATATTCAAGCTCAAAATCTCCCAATGCCTACAGCTAAAAAAAGTATAAACTTATGAGAGATGATGTATGCGTTTGTCATGTAAAACAAAATATAGTTTGGAAATGCAAAAGTTTCTTACAGCCACAAAAAAAGCATAGTTTGTCTTGCGTGTCAATGAATCAATTATTCCAGCAGGAATGTATTAATAATGCCGTATCTCACACGACATTTCTGAGGCGTCTAACTCGCCTAGAGATTACAGATAAGCCCGATTTAGAGGGTGCTCTACCATTTATTTAAAAAAAGTGTTCAATAAAATATACACCATTTACAAAACGACATTTGGCAATACGTCTGGAGGCCATTTCTCTGTCCTGTACTCTAGTGTCAAATTACA
>NW_015510715.1:0-864 GCF_001515645.1 Sinocyclocheilus grahami
TAAAAGACTGTGCGAAACCGCTTAAAAAGCATGTAGGGCCTATTTTCTTTGAATTGTCACACGCACACACGCGCGAACCAACATTTGGTCTACATGCAATATTTCTTTAACAAAATTGTCATTAAAATGTAAATCCCAGTTCTGCCTCTCAGTTCTATATCGTTCATTCACATCGACTTTTTTTTTTTACATGCAGTAGCTTAGACAAGAAAAACTCATTTGAATATTTGATATTCATATGTTTTAAAACAGTATTCAAATATTGATATTATTTAAATCCATTTTTAAATATTTAATTACATTATAAATATCCTAACAGTTTGCATTCGCCTATAGTGTCTATTTTTATGATACGAAGAGGTATAACGTGAATAAACTAATGTAGAGTCGTCGTGTAAAAGAAGAACAAAACTATGCACGCGGGGTTTGAAACTTTGGGTAAATATTAACAAAAAGCAAATGAGTTTGCTATCATGTGTCATAAATCAAAACTGTGGCCATGCACAAGGCCACTTGGACGAGACCCACGCAGACTGCCAGGGAAATAACTGCGAACCTCTTTATCCTTCAGTAGCCTACATTTGATCATCACATATAGGTGCTGTTTGTCTGCAAATCATTAGACAGGCGCCAGATAAGCCGCTCACTCATTTCACAGTGGCTTCAGCAACAAAACAGAACCTTATACGCTCAGGCCAAAAGCAAACATTATTTAGGCTAACATATAATCATAACATATACATAATTATGTAGCATAGCCTATGCAATTATAATAAAAGATGAGAAGTTCGTATGCTATATATGGTATATGAATAGATATGAAAATATATTCCGTTTCGTTATACTCCTATTTAGATGTACATC
>NW_015510715.1:2251-3532 GCF_001515645.1 Sinocyclocheilus grahami
AAAAAAAAAAGAGAGACACTCGCATTTGAGATGCTTTCTCTTTTTTTCCACTGCTGATTTTGAACGGATAAGTGGCCCCCAAAGCCGCCCGCCAATTGATTCTAATTCTCGTGAGGCAAATTAATGGAGCCCCAATCAGTTAATTAAGAAAACCTACACAGAGAACACGTCACTGTGGAGCTGGACAATAGATGAAGAGATCCAACAATGAGAAGACTGAAGAAATAAAACATGTCCCTTTCTTACAAACCCAAACACACACTGCGACACGTTTTCAGAGCCCATTTCAGTAGTGCGCGCACATCGAACACGTTACGCACACTAGTTCAAAAACAAAAGATAGCCTATCCACGAGACATGTGACTGGGTTTGGCCAAAACATGCAGTAGGCTAATGTTTCAAAAATAAAAAAGTAGATCAGTGGTCATAAACGTATTGCAAAGACAAGTGGACACTGCATCCATTTTCACATAGATACAATGGGACTGTGGCCACCGAGGTTTCGAGACATTTCTGATCAAACTATTTCTGTTTGCCCCTCAGGCTGCATGTAAAATCACCATCAAATAGCCCAAAACAAACTAGCAAAACAAAACAAATCCATTGCGCTGGATAACCTTACCTAGGCGATCAATATTATACATCGAGAAAGCAACCTCAAGTTTGAAGGTATCAGTATAGTAGCACAGCAAGCACGGAATAAAAATCACACAACCTAGAAAGCAAACTAAGTAGGAATCCTCCAAAAAGCGTTGCAAACCCGAAGAATGCTGGTCACTCGTGAATTGCTTTTGAAGGAAATTGAATGAGAGGGATTTACTGAGGATAAGAGAAGTGTATTACCTATTGTTCTCTCACCTGCGAGCCTGAGCGCGGACATTCTCTGGAACTCAGGCTCCTGCAACCATTTCCACATCCTGCGGAAGGTTTCCCGGCCAGACTTAAGTTTGCTCCAGGGCTTAGGGTTCCGGAGCAGGTCCGAAAGCGTCCCTTGCGAGCGGCACAGCACCCTCTGGGCGAAGATAGCCTGCGGGATGCTGTATCTTTTCAGTTCCGTCGTGATCCTCTGTGCCACTTCTTTGGTATTGACCTCTTCCATCTGTCCCGAACTGTTGCCGTTGTTGAGCTGCGATCCGGGCGCGGATGAGTGGTTCTGCTCCCGAGTGGAGCCCAGCACCTGCCCGTGGCCCTGGATGTTGAGATGGGTGTGCGGATGATGGTGGATGCCGTTGATCTGCACCATGCTCGCCGAAGACGCGCTCATGTGCTGCTCCCCGTGTC